>NC_136630.1:17588986-17683711 GCF_933228915.1 Telmatherina bonti | reverse complement strand
ATATATATATATATATATATATATATATATATATATATATATATATATATATATATATATATATATATATATATATATATATATATAAAATGTATTTTTAAAACATTTTTTACTGGGATGTCAAAAATTCACAAGTTTGCACCGGGATATTAATCTGTTGAATTATTGCATTGTTTTTTTTTTTTTTTTTAAACACATTAACATGAAAATCAAAGTTACTACTCATACAATAAAAATCCAAGCTTGCCACTAAATTGACAAAAGATGCTGTTTAAGCATGTAGGTGTCTTATCGTGGTACTGAACTGAATTCCTACAAACCACATCGCTCTTATTTGTGAAAATAATAACAGTTTTAATCACATTGGTATTATTCGGCCCTGCGATGGACTGGCGAGCTGTCCAGGGTGTACCCTGCCTGTCGCCCAAAGCCGGCTGGGATAGGCTCCAGCTTCCCCGCGACCCTGAATTGGAATAAGCGGTTTGGAAAATGAATGAATGAATGAATGAATGAATGGTATTATTCAATATAAAAAAAAAATAAAATAAAAAAAACAAACAAACAAAAAACAAAAACAACAAAGCTGGTATCACTGGTATTATCGATCTTCTGCTGCTACTAATTGTCTGCCAGGTTTGAAGCCACACCCGTCCCTTACCTGTGTGACGTGTTTGGGTTGCACACGGTTTTTTTTTTCTTTTGGCCTGCACAGAGGTACGCAGGAATGGTATTTTAATGGTAGTCTGTTTGAAGTGGGAAATTGCCAGAAAGAAATTCTCACTCCGACTGGCCTCAGAGATAGATTTCCTCCCAAGTCTCTCGCTGCTCCCGACAGAGAAAGGAAAATGGTAAACACGGGGGGAGAAGAAGAAGGCGGCACAGACAAAAGCTCCAAAAGGGAGAAGGATAAGGTGGGTTGGATTCGCCAATAAAACTTCATAACTATGGTGGGATAGTCACCGTTGAGTTAAATCAAGGCTTGAGAGCGTCGAAACCACAAAGTGAGAATTGTCTTAAAAGCTGCGGCTTGCATTTGTTTCTTCTTCCTGTTAAAAGTCTTGATGTGTCTCCTGCGGCCATCGCAGGCTGTGTCGAGTCGTATCAGTTTTAATACTCACAGTTGGTGTTTACAATCAAACCAAAACCTATAGGCCTATGCTTTCGTTACATCGGTGCACATAAACGCATCACGTAGCTGAAGCCAGATGGTTTCCGCTTCATGTAAGTTTACACGTAACTTTATGGAAGCTTGAAACTTTCCCAAGTCAACTGGTGGCGGAAGTTAATCTATCTTTAAACTGGTGTCCAATGAACTTAAAAACTTCCGGCCATCATTATTCATGCAACACACACTTAACTGAAGACTGCTTTTCATCTGGTTCAACATGTCATTGAACTAAAGTTGAAGTAGGAGTTACGGCTGCATTCCAATCATTTTAACGATCATAGTTGCCCGGGCTTCTACATTTTGCCCAAACTTGACACAACTAAATGGAATCGGGCCATCAATCGCACAAACAAACCGCTTGAAATGTATGTAGACTACATTGCTGCACACTGACATAAACGTAGGCTATATGCTGGTACATACAGACATGTTGGTAACATACATGTATATCTATAGTTATTCATCTATAGTTATTCATCAAGGCTTCATCAGATATGCTATAAATGTAGAGGAGAAATACTCAGATCAAAGCTTTTGTTGTTCTTGTTATAAATGAAGTATGTTATTTCTTTGTAGTTAAAAGCATGAAAAGCAGGTTAGTCTAAAATGAACATTGTATGTATGCATATAGGTGTTTTTACATACATATATTATATGATCATTTCTTACCATACCCTGTTAAGATGTAAGACAATACATGAGAAATTATTTTACCATATCGTCATATTTCAAAGATGTGACCAGATCTACTTCTAAACTGGGAGGTTGGCTCATTTGTGTGACAGTATGCACTGAAGATTTATGTTGTCCACTCATATGCACGTACGTAGAAACGTGAGTTAAAACTGCAGGTTCTCGTCAGAAATCACAGTCAGGTGTTCAGGTGCAGCAAACCTCGCCAGCTCATCAAGTATTTCTCCAAGCCAGAGTCAACATCTCTGATCTGAACAGCGTTTTCTACACTCTGCAGCAACATGAACAGGAGGGTACTGGATTTAACCAAACAAACAAGCAACAATAACTAAAAAAACAAACAAACAAAACAAAAAAAAAAAAAAAAACAGCCTGTGTATTAATTCAGTTTGCTAAATGGTTAACTTTTTTTTTTCTTTTAGAGTTGGATCCCCAAGATCTTCAACAAAAGAGTGTGCACCACCTTTGTAGAGGATTCTCGCAGGTACTGTGAACTCTCCTGTATCGTTCTTTGTGGATGTGATGTGGTGTTCAGATGATATTCAGACTCGCATGTTTTATTCTCCTGCTTCTACCAGCAATGGTGCGCTGTGTCAGTGTGGTAGTACAAGAGACACCCACGCTTCTGTGGCTTTGGGTGACTATTTCAGCACCGCCATGGTGAATCACTGGGACAGTGCCCAACACTCGTCTGAATATCCGACTGATGCCTTTGGAGAGGTGCGGTTCGAAGGAGCCAGCAAGAGACATAGCTATGTGGGTGTTTTGTTTTTTTTTCTTTCTTTTTTTTCTTTGGCCTGGTACTTGAATTGTGAATGGCACATTAAATGTTTAATTCTTTATTGTCTCTGTGAACATGATCAAGTCTAATGTTTTAAAAAAAGAAATGTTTCTTAAAGTTATCTGAATGTAACTTAAATAGACCATGAGCTTTCTGTTGGAATTGGTACTTTTGCAACCTCTGACCTTCTGCTGCACCTGAGTAAACAAAGACAAAGGACCGAACGTAACCTCACGTCTGCATATGGATTGCCTTCTTTGCTTTCTTGCCTCTAAATTCTACCCAAAAAAGTCTCAGCTTTTTTACTTTTGTTCCTAAAATGATCACAATTACCTATTTGTCAAGTCTTGGTTTTTATTTATCACACACTGTGCAACTTTTAATCCACTAAACATCTTTCATGTCTCTCTTGGGGATCTCAGTTCTTGCGTCTGTCATGGGACACCCCACCGTCTATGCTCTACACCTTAATGACAACCAATTGGGGTCTCCCTTCACCCAACCTGGTGGTATCTGTTGTGGGCGGAGAAGGCAGAACAAAGATGAAGAAGTGGGTGCGGGAGGTCCTCAGGCAAGGGCTGGTGAAAGCTTCACAAAGCACAGGTAAACAACTCAAAAAATGTAATCACAGTGATGGTGTCATGTTTTTTGCTGAAATAGCTTACCTTGACCTAAGCATGTCATTGTCATTTTCCAAAATGAACCTCTTTTAATTAAGACAGTCTTTGTCTTTACTGTACTATATTCTTTGTAAGAAATGGCAGGAAGTCAGTATTCTGGTATGGAAGCACAGTTGCTAATTATCCCTTTGTCCTCATAGTATTAGCATGAATAACTTCTCTCTACATGTTACATAACTAAAATTCTTTTTCCTAGTTTACATTATATAACTTTTTGTTAAAAAAAAAAAAAAAAAATACTCATAGGTTTTACAAAACCTTCACATCACTTAAAGTTTCCCCTAAATTCATAAAAATTTTAAATAAACTGACTAATGAATCACCACCTTCTTGTCAAACTCAGAACACACTTTGGTTGTAGCTGGGAGAATCCAGTTGTTATGAAATGTAGCCACCATACACTATATGACTCCCTGAGGTCACACTCTAATTTGGTACTACAATGGCCATTTCCTCCTGACACAGCGATACTGGTCTCTTGTTATCTGAGGTAACTGGATGTTCTCACAGAACAAGTCCCTCTGAAAACACTCCAAAACACACAGGTGTACACACTGACACATGTTGCTTCGTGGTTTGGATAAAAGACGAACATGTTTATTGGATAGTGCAGAGTAATCAAAGAGCAGACATGTTGAGCTGCTGAAGGGCTGAAAATGGTTGTCTTGCATCAAAATATAATATTTGACACCCTGCAGAGTGCTGTTTGTGCTGGTATGCATGGTCTCCACTCTTCCATTTGATGCATCTTGGCATCAACCCCAGTTTTTGGAATATTAGATCTTAAGAAATTCTTAAATTTTTTACTTTCTTTTTCTTAAATATGAAGTCATTTTTTTTCTTTTAATATACACAGCAGTTGATTACAACTCTGTTATCTATGATTTTATGTTTCTCAAGCTGTAAAACCAAACACATGGCACTGATTAAAGATTAAAGTGGAAACATGGAATAAATAAAAATTTTACTCAGTCAGTACTGATGATTTGGGGAAAAAAAGCATGAAGATGTTTTAACTTGATACAGGATAAGAACAGGCATTGCATTTCCTTTACATAAAGTTCAGCTTATTGTGCTTGCTGTAAAACTAACCAGCATGCACATGTTCAGTAATGGAAGGCAGTCCGCATTAATACACTGACATTATTATCATATTAGAGTTTATTTAATTATTACATTTCACATTATGTTTTACAATAAACTATCACATTATAACGTGATACGTTTCACGTTTTTACAATAAAACTGTCACGTTATAACGTTATAAGGCCCAAACTTTTTTTTTATGAGGATGACAGCTCTACGCTTCCGTATTTTCCTAATAGTGTGCAAACTATTAAAAAAAATGGTACAAAGGACATTTTGAGCTTTGGTTCATTTTTGTTTAAAATTAACAGATTTATATTTATCACTTAGTTGCATTATCTCTTCTTTATAACAACAAATTATTCATATTCTTTGTAATATGACCCTAATCACTTTGTCTCAGTCCATCTCAAATGATGTAAGGTTGGTAAAAAGCAGGCTGCACTTCATGTTCATACGTACACTTTTTTCTCTGTTTGGTGTTAGGAAGTTGTTTTTTGTTTTGTTTTGGGTTTTTTTTTGTTTTTTAATGGATGCAGCACTTAACTGTGTTCACAACCATAGTTTTTTTTTTTTTTTTTTTTTTTTTAAAAAGACGCACTAATGAGCCACGGCTGTGATTTTCCTCTACATAAATGTCTGTTTTTAATTCAGCACTTCCTAAAAGCTCAAAGATCACAGCCATCAAAGCTTAAACCTCTCTGTGATGCTTTGGGTAAAAAAAGTGCTGCCAGTTAATTTATGAGCTGTGAGATGTTTCTATATTTGTGCCACTGCGCAGTTTTTACATCACTTCTGTCCCAATGTTTTTGGAGTTTTGCTGTGATTTAAAATGAGATCTTCTTAAAGGAGATCTGTTGAAACAACAGATGCAAATTTCATTTTTTAATTTAAATGTGAGCTTTGAATGACTTAAATCAGCTTTTATTTTTTTTCTTTGAAAACTGATTTTTATAGACATTCCAACTGCTTCTTTTACAGATTGCATGTCTAGTACAGCTATCCACTGTTCTGTATAATGAACCTTTTTCTTTAGCGTATGGGATCAATTTCACATGTAGTTTACTAATGTTTAAATTGTTGCCCTTTTCTTTTTTTTTTTTTTTTTTCTTTTTAATTATTATTTAACAATATTTCTGCCCAGGAGCATGGATCCTGACAGCAGGCTTGCGTGAAGGTGTTGGTAGATGCGTCGGAGAGGCGGTGAGAGATCACGCCACTGCAGCCTCGTCAGTGTCCCTCAACAAGGTTGTGGCGGTGGGCATCGCGCCGTGGGGCCTGGTGCACAAAAGAGAACAGCTGGTCAACCCTCAGGTTGTAGAGCGGCTCGAGTGTTTAACCCTAACCCTTACCACACACCGTAAAATCTTGTTCACTTGTATTGTGCAGAAATTCCAATGTAAATATTAGATTTAGATTTGGACATTTGTCATTTGTGAATGACAAGATGGGTGAATGTGGACAACTAAAGGTGTTCAAAGTGAGGAAAATCTGCATCAACTTCTTTTGCAGGGCAGCTTTCCTGCTAAGTACTATGTCCAGCGCACATGGGAGGACTCCTGCTGCCTGGACAACAACTACCAGGCCTTTCTTCTCGTGGATGATGGGAGTGTGGGTCGCAGAGGAGGAGAGACGACCTTCAGAGCCAAACTGGAGGATTACATCTCCCACCAACGCACAGGCATTTGGGGTGAGAAATATTTCTAGGAGTAACTTCTTTGTGTAAATGAAAGACCATGGAGAAAATAAGAGATGTTTGCTTTTAGATTCTAGCAAATTAGCCCTCTTGTGGTGGTCTGGTGTTAATGCATGTGATAGCTGATCCTCTGGTATCCCTGGCTGGAAGCCACTGCATGCCATTCCAGGAATGTCACATGTATAAACATGTCAGAAACTCTTTTTCTGTACTGTAGTGTAACAAGATAGTCATGCTTTGGAAATTAAAATTGAAATAATTTGATTTTTAATAGATTTTTCACTTTTTTTTTTATATAGGCAGCAGCAGCATTGAGATTCCTGTTCTCTGTATGCTGATATCAGGAGAGGCAAACATGCTGGAGGTAGAGTCAGCATTTTTTAATTAAGCTGGATCTCATTATAAAATGTACTTCTATTTACTTTTCCGTGGTAAATATTACCTTTCCCACTCCTGCCAGAGATTAGATCTTTCTCTGAAAAACGCCATGCCCTGGTTGGTGCTGGCTGGTTCAGGAGGCCTGGCGGACTTCCTAAGCGACGTCTTGGAGAATCTGTCCTTGGCTCCAGTCATCCAGTCTTCTGGTGAGGGCGACAGTGAGACTGGTCCCAGTGTGGATCTGAAAGAAAAAGTGGCAGAACGGGTGAAGAAGTACTTTCCTACAGAAGCTGAGAAGGACAAACTGGTTGAACGGGTGAGTACTGGGAACATGAGGAAAGTAGAAGTTTGCTACTGAAGTGTCTTCTTTTAAAACAGTTCCTGGTCCCTTTTTGAGTTTTCATTTATTGAATTAGTTGCAGGTTTTCAGGTAGCAAACAAAAAAAAAAAGACCAAACCACTTGAACTATTGGGTTATCTGACTTCTAAGTTTTTATGAGATTTTTAAAACCATTGGTTGAAACATAAATGATCTTTTTACTTGATTATTAATGCAAACCATATTGTGACTGTTTACTGACACTGTGACAGATGCTTAGACATCTGCTAATTTTCAGACTTCTTCCATCTTCAGGCTTCATTTTCTGAAATCAGTTGCAGAAAAGTTGTAATTCAAGTAATCTTTTGGTCATATTTAAGATAAAAGGGAAGAAAATTGATTACAGCCAATAACTGATCTACACAAAAGTGCAGTGGTGCAAAGCAAAAGTGATCCCCCCCCCCCCCGATATTCTTGCTGATATATTAGTTTTTAAAAGAAAAGGACTCAATAATAATTATAAACCAACACCCCATATACCATTGAGTCTCCAGGACCACAAACCCAAGATTCGCATATATACACGTAACACACACAAACGCACATATACCGTACATAAAAGGATGTTTTTTAAAGAGTTTGAACTACCTCAGAATGCGCCGGCCAACTTAAACACTGGAAGGTAAAAGGAAAGGTGTAAGACATAAGAAAAATAAAATGATTAATAAAGCAACACAAGATAAAAATAAAATGGGAGACGAGAAAAATGGGATGGAAAATATGATACAATGGCTTGCAAAAGTATTCATATCCCTTGAACTTTTCTACATTTTGACACATTACAAGCTACAAACATAAATATATTTTATTGGAATATTATGTGAAAGACCAACACAAAGTGTCATGATTGTGAAGTACAATGAAAATTACTATGATGTATTTTTGTTTCTTTCACAAATAAAGAAGTAAAAAGTGCAGTGTGCAAAAGTGTTCAGCCCCCCTGGTCAATACTATGTGGAACCACCATTTGCAGCAATTCCAGCTGCAGGTCTTTTGGGGTATGTCTCTACCAGCTTTGCACATCTACAGACAGATATTTGCCCATTCTTCTTTGCAAAACAGTTCAAGCTCAGTCAGATTAGATGGAGAACGCTTGTGAATGGTGGTTTTTAGATCTTGCCACAGAATCTCTATTGGATTTAGGTCTGGACTTTGACCTGGCCATTCTAACAAATTAATATGTTTTGTCTTAAACCATTCCATCAAAGCTCTGGCTTCATGTTTTTGGTTGTTGTCCTGTGAAAAGGTGAACCACTGCTCCAGTCACAAGTGTTTTTGCAGACTCAAACAGGTTTTCTTCCAAGATTGGCCTGTATTTGGTTCCATCTATCTTCCCATCAACTTGGACCAACTTTGTCCCCCACATGGCTTCTAGCAAACAGCAAATGGGACTTCTTGTAGTTTTTTAACATTGGCTTTCTTCTTGCCACTCTTCCATAAAGGTTAGATTTGTGGAGTGCACACGCAATAGCTGTCCTGTGGACAGATTCCCCCACCTGAGCTGTAGCTATCTGCAGTTCATCCAGTCACCTAGCTGCATCTTTTCAGTGCTCTCCTTGTTCGGCCTGTAAGTTTAGGTAAGCGGTCGAGTCTTGGTAGGTTTGCAGTTGTAGCATACTCTTCCCATTTCCAGATAATGGATGAAACAGTGCTCTGTGAGATGTTCAAAGCTTGGGAAATCCTCAGACTTTATGGGCTGTTTGCTCCCCAACATTCTCTTAACAAACCTCTGAGGCCATCACAGAACGGCTCTATTTGTACTGAGATTAAATTACAGACAGATGTACTCTAGTCATAAGGTCAACATTCAATCATTCAGCAGTCATCAGGCAACTTTTGAAGGGAATTGGTTGCACTCAGAGAAAAGGAGGCAAAATACTTTTGCACACTGCACTCTTCAGTTTTTTATTTGTGGGAATAAAAAATAAAATTGTGTAATTTTCATTGTATTTAACAAATGTGTGACACTTTGTGTTGGTCTTTCACATAAAATTCCAATAAAACATACACTGCTCAAAATAAAGGGAACACTTAAACAACAACAATTTAACTCTAAATCAGACTTCTGTGAAATGGAACTGTCCACTGAGGAAGCAACACTGAATGACAATCAGTTTCACATGCTGTTGTGCAAATGGAATAGACAACAGGTGGAAATTATAGGCAATTGGCAAGACACACCCAATAAAGGAGTGGTTTACTCACTCATTCCTGCAATTGCAGGATATCACCAAGAGATGGCATTCACTGTTCACACAAATGTCTGCTGGTGTCTCTCTTCTTAATTCCTTATCCAGCGTATATCTATGATGCCTGCATGAGTGAAGAGTTGTGGGTCTTTTTGCAGACTTTCCATGTTTAACTGGAGACGGTTGTAAATAAATGAATGAATTAATCACAAATCTTTACTGAGACCATGAAACTGTGGAGCTTTTTGCAACCTGTTAAAGTACACAACTACATTTTTATCAAAGTAAAATTAGGAAAGGCAGCACTACAGATTGTGTTTCAATGTTTTCTGAGAGGGATCAGAGGCCAATTTAATCTTTTAATTGTATCATCATAGTCAGCTGTTTGCAAGACTTATTGAAGTTTTGATGATTGTTGCAAACTTTATGTAATCAATGACTAAAATGCACTTTTGATGTTAGACGAGGAGTCGTTTTTATTCAAACACACACATCTTCAGCCGATGCTGAATCTTGTGGAGCCTGTGAAGTGAAAGGATGTGACCACCTTTTTGTTGCCAAATTCTAACTTAAATTTTAACTCCAATAACTATTAAAATTATTTTTGTGTCATCAAGCTTGATGCTTATATAAAGATGTTTTTTTTTTCTGTTGTCTTCTTATTTGCCCTCTTCAGACTTTGAGCATCTACCAGAACAAAGACTTGATCACAATCTACCATGGAGAGCACGAGGGTCCAAATGACTTTGATATTGTACTGCTGAAAACACTGGTGGGAGGTATATAGACCTAAAACATAACCTGCATTATCCAAATTAAGCGGGAAGACATCTGTTTTATTGTTTTTGATGTAATTTTTTCCAGCAAGTAAGCAGCGTGCATCAGTTGATGCCAGCCCTTATAGTGAGGAACTGAAGTTGGCAGTGGCATGGAACAGGGTTGACATTGCCAAGAGCGAACTCTTTAATGGGGACATCCAGTGGAGGGTGAGGAGATAAAGATGATGTGAGATGTTACTGAGCAAATCGATTATGTGAAGTAATTGACCGCTTTTACAACTAAAGCCACTGCTGACTATTTGAAGCATTTCGGTTGTTAAATAACTGCTTAAAGCAATCTCTTCCTCTGATTATATAGTATGAGGATTTGGAAGACTCCATGACGGATGCCCTGATTAATGACAAGCCCCAGTTTGTGCGGCTTTTCACTGAGAGTGGCTTTAACATCCTGGACTACCTGACTTATGACAGGCTGGAAAGCCTGTACCGCTCAGTGGCTGATGGGACGCTGCTGTACCAGCTGCTTCTGCGCTGCTTGGCACTGCGGCAGGGAAACGCAACCTTGGCTAATACACAGGACCCATCAAACAAAGTAACATCGGATCATTTTAAGAACGGAGCTGCACTGGAGATCAGCCTTTTTGAGGTAATTCTTTCTCTTATGCAAGAAAGTCCAGCATAATTACCAGTTTTACTTCATTGTAATGACAAATAAGAGGAATCAAATTCCCTTTGTTGAGCATTTTGCTTCTCTGACTGCTTCCTCAGGTGTCAGGTGTGCTAGAACTTTTAATGGGTGACATCTGCCAGCCATTTTACTATGACATCCTGGGCTTATGTGATATTTCATCCAAGAGAAGAGCTCTCAAGGTACAAAAAGAAGACTAAAAAGGCTTTGAAAGAACAAAAACGTGTTTTTCTTTTAAAAACATGTCTTACAACTTTTTGTTGTGTTGCTCAAACCAGCGTGCAAGTAAGCTGCTGCGTGGAGATTGCAAGTATCGTGATCGGCCCTGCAGTTATCCATGGGATTCACTCTTTATTTGGGCCATCCTGCAGAATCGTAGTGAGATGGCCACTTTCTTCTGGGAGATGGTAACCAGTTTATTGGTATTCTAGAGGAAATCCTAAATGATGTCAAGCCTGTGTTTTAAAGTATTTTTACTCTGCAGTTTCTGTTAAAGCTGTTTTCTCAAAGGCTTGTCAGCACATCCACTACCAAAATTGGTGTTTGCTCCCAAATAGTTGAATTTTCTGTTCTCTGAAATTGAAATATATGATTTCTGCTCTCTGTCAGCACTACTCTCAGATGAAATGAACTTTAGTGTAAATGGATCATTGTATGGATTTGAATCTAAACATATATGAAAATAATTAGAACATAAAATTCCCGAGCATTCCTCTGTTTTTATCAGGCATAATTACATAACTCAAGTAAACAAAGAATCATAGAGAGTAGGCGCGTAATAAAGGGGACAGACAGCCAACGGGTGTTAACGGGTGTTAAGGTTACAACATGGACTTCTGCCTGGGTTGTTATCTTCCAAACCTTCTTTTTGTTTGTTGTAGCTGTTCTCTTCAGGGGTTGACACAGTAAAACATCTGCCTCCATGTTACTCTATCCTCTGCCTCCTCTTCTATTACATCACCTAACTTTATGGTCTCTTATAGTACATCCATAAATATGCTCTTTGGTCTTTCTCTAGACCTCCTGCCTGGTAGTTCTGAACTCACCATCCATTATCGCTCTTCTGTAATTCACAAACATCCTAATCTGGCATGTCTGATACAATCCAGAAACATCTAACGTGTCTAGCTGATGCACTCCTTCCTAATCATGTCCATTCTTGTCACACTCAAACAGAAAATCAACAGTTATCACCCTATGTCCAGTTCTGCTTCCTGTCTTTTCCTCAATGCGGCTGTCTTAAAGCCATCTCCAAGATGGTCTCAATGTCTTGTACACCTGACCTTTCGTTGTTGCTGATACTTTGTTTTTATCACGTATCACACATCTGGGGTATGACAGACTAGAGACGGTTGTAGAACAAGATATGTGCACAAATTTCCAGTCCTTAAATCAGGCCAAAACAGGTATTTCCAGCAGTGTCAGTGGTCTGTTTTGAGGGCAGCAATGAGGAGTTTCTTCTGGAACAAAGGAAACAATCTGCAGCTTTTGAAGTTGATCTTCCAGACATAACACACAAATTGCCATATTGTCTCAGCAATCTTCTGACAAGATCCCTGAGGTGGCACACCTGGGCCATTGCAGTGCATACCCAGCAGTTGGGCGTACAATGGCCAGAAATGTTGTGGCAAGAGGGGCTAAAAGTGGGCTGCAGGCAATGGTGTAGATTCTTGTAAATGTGAAGACAAGATTAGTGCTCAGTGTTGCCTGTCCTGGTGTCTGCGCCTTCCCCTCGCAGCGGTAACTGCAGCCATTTATGTCTAAAGTTGAGCCAGTTAACACCCGCCTTTTCAAAAGCACAAAAGACAGGCGTAGAAACAGCCACCGCTGTTAGTTCCACGATTGCTAAATCACATTGCATGTGTAAACTGATTCATCTGCATCTACTCCTCTCAGTATTTTGTGTGTTGTGAAGACACGCCCATATTGCACATTCATTCAAGGGAAATATGCAAAATGGATTGCAGGCGCTGTTTTGCCTGCACTCCTCACAGCGCCTGGTAAGTAAATCAGTTGCAGTTGTGCTATCAAGTTTGCACGTTTTGACAAATGTGCAAACCAGTAAATCAGAGTCTAAGCGATGCAACAGTGTACACTCACTTCTAGCACTATTATGAAAAAGTCAACTTTAAAAACAAATTTTTGAATGCCGGGAGGAAACTTTTAAGTAATGCCTCAGAGTTAATGGTATTTTCATTTATTTTTAAAATCTAAAGTTTAAAATGTTTAATAGTAATGCTAAGAAATGGCATGTACTCTAAATAGAAATGATCCAGTTTAGTACAAGAGCCTTCAGTTTTTGGATTCATTACAGGAGAAAATTAGATAGTTCTCCGATGACTGTGTATGCAGTAGCATAGGTTGTGTAATATTAACTGATCGACTAAGTCAGTGTTCACCACGAACCTCTGCTACACTGTAAAAGGACCATACCAGGTCCTAACGCAATTTGTTTTAATTGGCGTACAAACCTCTCTTCTGGTCTCTCTCAGGCTGATGAGCCAGTGCTGAGCGCTCTGAGTGGCTGTAAGATGCTGAGAGAACTGTCTAAGCTGGAGGTTGAGACTGAAACTAAACTCTCCATGAAAGAGTTGGCTCAGAACTTTGAGAATCTGGCTCATGGTGAGATGATGACCCAATTTTCCACGTCTGTTTAGCTGATTTTGAATTAGGATGTTGGTTTTAAGTAGTTTTTTTTTTTTCTTCAAACCAGGCCTGTTTAGATGCTTAGATGTAACTTCATATTACTGGTGTTTTGATCAGCAGTTTCTCCCTTCCATGTTCCTCATGCCTGCTTTGCTATGCTTCAGATATCTTCAGCTCCTGCTATCGGAGCAATGAGAGTCGCTCCTTCACACTGCTGATCAGGAATTCTCTGATTTGGTGCGGCACCACCTGCCTACAGATGGGAATGGGTGCTGATGCACGACTTTTCTTCAGCCATGATGGAGTCCAGGTTTGTTATGATGTTAACTTCCTTATGTCAGTTTGGCCACATACAAGAGCCCTGCGTGCTCTAAAGCTTGCTGAGAAAATCATTTTTGCATCTTCTGTACATATTTAGGAGATTTTTGCACTAAATTTAAATTGCATTAAATTCACGATTCAGAGTTTCTCTGATGCCAAGTCTTTGATTTTTCTTCTTTTGATGTTTTTTCCACTGTGCACTTGTTGCTGTTTACGATTATTTTCCTGCCGCTTTTCATATTCAACTGGTGTAAGTGCTGCGTTGTGTGCTTTGAGAATGTTTCTATTTCAATACAATAATTAGTTTCCTCTAACAGTGCAACGCTTCATGTTCTGTTGGCTGCAACACAAGCCTTAAAGGTTCGACACGTGTTCTTTTAAAATAAGCAGTTTGTTTAATTTGCAAAATCCCTTTTTTGATTTTGCTTGTCTCGTTCCATGAACATCTTTTATTCGTTTTTTTTTTTCTTCCTAAGATTAACTTGACCTCCATAATTAATGGCATTTCTTAATGAAATACATAGTCAGAAGAGCACCCATACCTGCTGTATGGGTGCCTTTTTTTTATTTCTGGCGGAAAGTTTTCATTAAGAGAATTTCTGCGTTTATTTCACACGTCTTTTCTTGAGTAAGCGATTGCTGTAACTAGCTGACTAACATCTGAAACCTTTGTAAAATCCAATCACAATGACACATTCTGATTAGATACAAACTATATGGCCTACTTGCATAAATGACTTACCGGTGGCATAACTGGTGCAATGCTTCTCCCAGTCTCTGTTGTCCCAGATCTGGTGGGGTGACATGAAGAGAAACACAGAAGTGTGGAAACTCCTGCTCACTTTCTTCTGTCCCTTCCTCTGCTACACCAATTTAATCTCCTTCCGGTAAAATCTACAAGATTTTAATTATTTTTTTCTCTTTTGATTGGCGTTTGTTGATCTGTGATTTATATTTTCATAAATATGATCACACGCTCTTTCCTTACAGGGAGCAAGAGGATCCTGAAGGCAATGATGACGGGAAGCCTGATGACGATGGGACGGTTCAGGACCATGAAAACTACGGGCACACGGTCTTCTCTTTCTCAGACATCAAACAAATGTAATATTTCTGTTTATATTGCCCAGTGTTTAAGTTCATCAGTAAAATCTATTTGTATAACATATTTAAAGGAATGCGCTTACATTTTTAAATAGCCCACATTGTAATAATTGAGCTGTTTACTGGGAATCTCTTGTGGCATCAGGGAAGCTGAGGGAGAGGAAGCAGTCTTATCCAGGACATTCAGCATCAGAAGTGAGTCCTGTTAACTGAGAAAAGACGACAGAATATGTTTCAGCATCATCTTCTGCCGTTATCAATAACATTACACTCACACAGGTGTTCCCCAGAATCACAACCCACCGAAGCGTCCATTCATAGTGTCACGCTGGCATCAGTTCTGGTTTGCGCCCGTCACCTCGTTTTTAGGGAACGTCCTGATGTACTTCCTGTTCCTCATACTTTTTGCCTATGTGCTGTTGGTGGACTTCAAGCCATCTGGTCCAGCCATCACAGAGTATGTGCTCTACTTCTGGGTGTTCACCATTGTGTGTGAGGAGATCAGAGAGGTGAGAGTGAAAACATCTTACCTGATGCATGTACCTGTTTTTTCCCTTTGAAAAAGTAGATGTAAGTAATCCACTGACTGCTGATGATGGATGCTCCAAGCTCTAAAAAGTCTGCTTAAAATGTTCTGCTGTTAATCTGTTTAATCGTTCTTGACAGTGTCCTTAAACAGCCTTTTGCTCTTTGCTCCCCCTCCAATCTCTGAGGCTGATTTTAGTTTTTTTCCTCTCAGACTTTTTTCTTAGGGATGACTATGCGCCAAAGGCTCAGAGTCTACATTCAGGATGTGTGGAATAAATGCGACCTCACTGCCATCGGACTGTTCATCATCGGACTGATCTGCAGGTACCACCATCAAATGTCTTTTATAGAATGGGTTGTCATAGAAACAGTTGGAGCATCTTGGCTTATTTTTCAGGACTGCAGAATGTGGGGAGACAATTTGGCCATGTGCGGATGTTGAGGTGTCTTTGGGGTGTGTACTTAGAGCACATTCACAACATGGGTGTGTGCTTGGAAGGCACATTTTGGAGCTGTTTTAATGCAAAAGTGCAGAAGACATAAAAAGAAGTCATTGGCAAGCAATAAGTTTAAAAGAAAACTCATCAATAGTCGGGACAAAGCAAGTGCAATAAATATTCAGCTAAAGCACTATCTATAATATGTCAAAAAAGGTCAGCAAAAAACAAATATCCTTGCAGGATCTGCAGGTAAGTCCTGCAGCTCCTTATCACAGTATTTATTATAGCTGCAGCAGGACATCGACAATGAAGGCAGTACACGTCTGGGAGGTATGACAAAACCAACAAGAATCACATGAAAAACAGTTTGGTAGAGAACATAAAGGGACAAATCAGGTGTATTCAAGTAATATATGCTGACCAAACAAATCAGATTAGTTGGTACAAATCAGTTATTCATTCATATTTCATGTTGCTAAAAATGTCCACATGTAACATCTTTTTTATTAGCTTTTCTGATTCTTAAATTGCTTAAAGCAGCTTGGCTGCCAGGAGTTCCACCTTTTGTTTCAGTGCTGTTTGACATGATTACAGTTATTATCTAATAGACCTAAAATGCTTAATTTGATTAAAAAATAAATAAATACTATACAATATACAACAATAACATTTTAGAAAGATATTCAGTGAATGTTCAGTAGTGTTTGATTACTTATTGACTACTTGTTGGTGTTGTGACACTGGGTATCAGGATTCCAGTGTGAACTTTGCTTTAATTTGTGTTCCAGGATGTTTGAGTGGTCATATGAATTTGGCCGGGATATCCTGTGTGTGGACTACATGGTTTTCACGCTTCGCCTCATTCATATTTTTGCCATTCACAAACAGCTGGGACCAAAAATCATCATTGTAGGGAAGATGGTGAGAAATATTCCCTCATCCCAACTCTGCACCAAAAGTACCTATAAACTATGACAAGTTGACCATTTCTTCTGTTTAGATGAAGGACGTCTTCTTCTTCCTCTTCTTCCTGGGGGTGTGGCTCATGGCATATGGGGTAGCCAATCAGGCTTTGATTTATTCCTATGACCCCAGCCCAGATCGCATTTTCCGCAGAGTTTTCTACAGACCTTACCTGCACATCTTTGGACAGATTCCTGTGGAGGAGATAGATGGTACGAGGGTTTCCTTTTTAGCCTATTTTAAATCATTTTTGCACATCTTAGCCATCTTTTTTTTAATTGAAAGTGAATTTTAGTAGAATAATATGCATCAAATAAACAAAAGAACAACTCGTATTTACCTTTTCCTATTCCAGTTGGGAAGCAGTGGGATATGAGCTGCACAGAAAACCGGACATTGATTGAGAGGGGTGCAGAGCCATGCAGAACTTCGATTAGCAACTGGCTGGTTGTAATTCTGCTGGTCATTTATCTCCTGGTCACCAACATCCTGCTCATCAACCTCCTCATTGCTATGTTTAGGTAAACAACAACACTGTCCCATCAGTTGATCTCTGACTAAACAGAATTGCTTATTTCTAACTCATAAAAATGTTTCCTCAGCTACACCTTTTCCAAAGTGCAGGCAAACAGTGACATCTACTGGAAGTCTCAGCGCTACAACCTGATTGTCCAGTACCATTCCCGGCCATCACTGGCTCCCCCTTTCATTATCCTCTCTCACATCAACCTCTTCATCAAGAGGAACATCCGCAAAGTGCCTTCTGTCAAGATCCACCACTTTGGTCAGTACTCAAACAAGAGTCTTGATTCAGATTTCTGCAGTAAATTTCCATGTTTATCACATTTAAAACCTCTTCTGGTTGTCTTTGTCGTGGCTGCTGGGTTCCTTAATTTATTGGAATTAATCCAGAAGTACGAGTGAGAATCATAAATCATAGCTGTGAAGCCTGTTGAGAGCAGTGATTGAAGTTTGGATGGCTCTTGAATGGATTTAACTGCCAATTTCTTTTTCTTTGCTTCTTTCCAGTGTAAAAAAAAAACAAAAAAACAAAAGTTTCATTTAAAAACATTGAACTGATTCTATAATTATAAGATTACTTATGAAATTCTTGATCTCGGAGCGAATTTATAAAGTATTTTTCATTCATTTTATTTGACATATTCAACATTTAAATGGACAAATGTGCCAAAAATGTAAAATAAGAAAAAGCAAAAGATTCATGTTCAAACAAAGATTCCTATACTGAATTTTTTGCTGTCAATGATTATTTTGTATTCGTTGTGGTCTTTGTCTTCTGTTGGCTGTTCCCTGCAGGGATTGCTGCAGAAAATGATGTGGCTCCATCCAGCCCTGTTGTTAGACTATTGTCTAATTTTACATCCTTCTCCACAATATCCATTAATCTCTTCTGTAGTCATTCTTCTGTATTCTACTCATCCGGATCAGTGATTCTTCATCACTCCCAAAGAGAACCAGGGGGAAGCTTCTGTCTCCGATACACACCATCACTGGCCTCACCACTGTCTTGTGCTCCTTTCCTTTCATTCTTACTGATACTCTTATCACACATCACACCTGAAACTTTTCTCCATCTCCTCTAACCTGCTTGTTCACAACTTGTTTTTAACTTTGTTTCTGAACTTTCGGTTGTTCTGCCCCGTTAAACTTAAGTACTTTAAAATCCCCCAACTTTTATCCCAAGAAGGAGGAGGATTGTTGTCATGATTCAGAAATCTGATTTGATGTTTTCTGTGTGTGTGTGTGTGTGTGTGTGTGTGTGTGTGTGTGTGTGTGTGTGTGTGTGTGTGTGTGTGTGTGTGTGTGTGTGTGTGTGTGTGTATGTGCGTTGTGATACAAAATAAGAATAACAACAAACTCGATGGAAATGAAACGACTTTGATTTTCTAATCCAGGTATTGAATTGAACATCTACAATGAAATAAATGAAAAGTTACACAGGTACATAGTGAACTACATTTGACACTTTTTCATAAATTTTAGAGCCGTTTTCTTAACCAGCATGTTGTAGTTCTGAGAAATGAATCCATTCTCCCACACACTGATTGAAAAGCCCCAAAGCTTCAAGAAGTTGCATGTGGGCATCTTTACCTCAGATCAGTTGAGCTGAAGTGGTTCCTGTGTTGTTCATCTTCAGTATTGATAAGTTTTCTCCTCTTCTGCCAGTTTTGCAGTTAAAAGGAAAGGCGGCGAATCGCCTGAAAACTTGGGAGACCATTCAAAAGGAAGACTTCCTGACTGCTCAGAAAAAGATCCAGAAAAGCAGTGACTCGGAGAGACTCAAACGGATGTCTGTTAAGTGAGTAGACTGTCTGCAGTAGGGAATTTTCCTTATTTATTCTGCCATAATGAATTTAACCTTCTTCCTTTCTTTACCCAGAGTGGACGATGTTCTGAAACAGTTGGTTGAAAGCAGAGACTTTGACCACAGACTAAGAGCTCTGGAAAATGAGGTAAATGTGACATTCTGACTGTCAAATGATTGTAACTGGGCTGAGCTTAGCTTGATGACATGAGAAAGGGAACGGAGGAAACACCTTGAATATGTAATCAGGGTTTATGTAGAAGGTTGTTTCCTCATTGAGGCCAATAACTTCCTTGAATTTCTGCAGATACGTTTTAAGAATCGGGGCTGTGTGTTATCTATGCTGTGGTAATCCTGGGAGCTTTGAAAGAAGGCAACTAAACGTTGCTTCTTGGTTATTTAAATACATTTCACCTCTTCAGACTTCTTCAACTCTAACTAGTTGACAGGAAGTTTATCAGATCAGCTTAGAAATCCAGACAGAAAACATAAAAGAACAGGTGCAATGAAACTTCCATCCCATATGTGACAAGAGTGTCCAACAAACTTCAAACATTTGAAATGTGTATTAGAAACGTTGTATTGTTGCCATCAGAAAGACTCTCACCAAAAGGACAAAACACCCCCACACAGACAGTTGTGTATACAGCACACCCAAGAGCGCATCACAACGAAGGGGAAGTGTTTCATGTACCTGTTTACACAACAAAGTTTCAACGCTGAGCACAAAACTTTTTCCTTTGCGTATTTGAAAACGATGCATTTACACAACAGTGGAATGAAAACTACTTACCTGTAGGGGAAAGCTCAAATAGGACCAGGCCGACGTAGCAGGCATGCCGGGGCTTGAGTGAGCTGTGAAATTTAACAAAGGCACACCCATTTGTCAGAGCGCAACCAACCTTTTACGCTTAACTGTCTCAGCATCGTGATGTAAACCTTGGCTACAGTCACCGATTTCGAAGGGGGGGGGGGGGGGGGGGGGGGTTGTTTTAGGACCATAATGTACACAGTTGAACCTCATCCCCATGTAGTTTTATAACCATTCATATGGCAGACATATTTGATACGTAAACAGCTAACAGGTAATGATTTCCACAACTCCTACAGGCGACAGGTGACATGTATGTGGCCTTAATGCTCCAAGCGCTGAAGAGACCTTTTAGTTAAGAAGAGGAACAAACAAGAAAGGCAGTCCAGATATGTCTTTTAAATATAAAAGGCTGCTTCTGGTTGCTTAAAATGTTCAAAATAAAGCATTTACAGGTTATATAGATGAGTTAGTGATGATTTTGTATATCCCCCCAAGATCCAGAAACTGAAAGTGACTTCACTTCAGTTTCTACCTGATAATTTGCATCAAATCTGCAATGATGAGAATATGCTGAAACTTTGCATTAACTGGGACTCATTTAAATCCTGGCATACTAAAAACAATGGGAGATTAAAAAATGGCCCTTGTAGATGACTGAATAACTGAAAAGAAAATGAACACCCTTTCTAACATTCATTAGTTATAGTGTCCTAAATTGATTAGTCACATTACCCACAATGCTAACTTCTTAAAGAGATGGCCAACTTTCATTTGCCAGACTAATGGTAGATAAAAGTACATAGTACAGTAGTAACAGTGCAATAATCATATTTATCATTCCTTTGGGAGGTGTTTACAAGGAAATAAAAAGAAAAATTTTAAACTGTGGATAATTATTGGTAACTGCTCCAATTTACACTTTCATTATCTTGACGGTGTAAGCACTTTATTTTTCATCATGTACGTTGCTGCAGCACCTCTTGTCAGCTTCTGTATAAAATGCTTCCTTTAGGTTTTTTTGTGCCTTTTCAGAGCTCCTCAGATCTCGGCTCGCTTTGGTCTAATTTTGTTCGGATTGCTTCGTATTCTGTAGAGACATGCTAATCAAGCCACCATCCAGGTGTTATGCAGCAGTGTTAGCTGTGTAAAACCATGGAGTTTTATAAAGAACCTAAAAATGAGGTGTAGGGCTGATTTACAGAAAAACACAACACACATAGTAACGCACGTACATGAAAAAAATTCAACAAAAGCTTTTCAGGTTTGGTTCAGCTTTTTGCTTTTCTCCTCCTTTTCAGATGGATTATTGCTCAAATGCTCTCAGTTGGATTGTAGATACTTTAGCACAAAGCAGCACATTTAAACCTCCCAGACCACCACCTGCATCAAGAGGTAACCTACTTTCCTTCTGCTACAAAAACACACATGAGCACACCCGTGTGCGTGCTCATGTGTGCTAATCTTACAACCTGAAATGCTTTGAGGTCACGAAAGCTGTTGACCAGTTTGATTTGTTGCATGGTGATTTTCCTTGTGTTGTATGACTAAAATGAACCTTGTTGCCCTTTTACAGATGCCTTCGGCGCTTCACCTTCTGGTTCATCCTGATTCCATCTTTACAGTGGATTCACCAAAGTTTAGAACAAAGGACAAAAATCCTGGTTTTCAGCATTGCTTAAAATCTTTGGAAGTTTGGTTTCCAAAGATTTTAAATTAAGAAATGGAGCAAACAAAGTCACTACTTTTTAACTTGTGACAATGTAAAAGATTGTCACAAGTTAAAGTCTTGATAAAATGCCAAAAAATGCAACTTCAATGCTGATGTGATGCAGTGGAGTATGTTTTGTGCTTAAACGGTTCACACCATTCTGTGTTCAGTTCTATCGTTGTGTATTGTTCACATTTTATGTATATTTAAGTTTTACTGATATACATACTGTACACAGTAAAATTCACAGTGTAAAATATGCATTGTCAGATTATATTAACTCGTTTAGTTATTCCAACAACATTGAGAGTAAAATGAGCCCTGTTGATCAGCAGTGCTGGTGATATTTTTCAGAGTTAAAACACATTTTCTTAAAATGACTCTTTACAGTGTATAATGTATAATAAAGAAAAATGACTCTTTCAGAGTTATTCCAAAGGTTAGAGTCAGATATCACACAGTGTTCATGAAAATTCTCCAAACACAGTGTAAAAGTACTGTGCAGGACTCCGCCCCACTTCACCTCGTGTCGGACTAACCTGGAGTTTCAGCCATTTTCTGGTTTGACCAAGTCGGAAAAACTACGGTAAGTGTCCTTAATTTACAAAGTATGAAGAGCATTTCATACAAAGCAGCATTGAATGGCTTTGTGTTGTTTTTTTTTTTGTTTTTTTTGTTTTACTTCACCCTGTTTTGTGTTGGGGAAAAAACGAATTTCAAAACGGGCTAATGTGGTGGAGTGGTCCAGCTAGCTTAAATGTTTAATATTCAGACTTATTTAGTGCAAAAGAAAAGCAGCATTTTAAATAAGACATTACATTAACATTGTCATTGTACTTTGCAATTTTCATAGAGGCAAGAAAAAATTAATAGACTGTTGATGTGGAAAGCTAGTTTAAATAAAAGCCTCCCAATTCATGGCACATATTAACTCTTTCCCCGCCAGACAACTGTGAATTAGTTGCTAGCCAGCGCCAGGCATTTTGATAATATCCAGCGATCTTTGAAGGCCGCCTGAAATGTTGTGTTTGAAGTATGTTAACACTGCATTTATCAAAAGAAAGAAGACAATCTGACCTTTCAAATAAAGAAGAAACTATTTTTCTATCTTTATTCATTCTTGAGTTATCAACTGTTGAATATTGGTCATTTTTGTAAAAAAAAAAAAAACATTTTGAAAAACAATCTCAGAAAACGACTTTTTTTGATAAACATTTATTGTCAGTACAAAACTGATTGGCTATTTACATTTTTATTTACAAATACTAAAAAAGCATCACAGTTAACCAAATATAATAATATAATAATAATAATAATAATAATAATAATATATTTGAAAATATCCTAACATTTTTTTTAGAATGTTAGGGTTCACCAACACAAGAAAAAAAATTTCCTTTCGTGGCAGATTATATCACAGACTTTAGATATTTCCATCAATTTCTCTTAAATAACAAATAGATAAATGAATAAATAAATCCATCGTATTCTCTTTCTTCAAGCAAGCACTGCAAAAATTGAACAAAAACCTGGAAAAATTTGCAGAATAAATTGCATTTGTAACTAAATTGTCCAGAATTATCACTAACAAATAACTGGACAGTCATAAAACCTATTTCCATCCTAATTAGGATTGATTAGTTGATTGATTGATTTTGTTGTGATTGGGATTAACAGTTTTTTGTCTTTTTTATACGAGTTATAATTTGCTTTTGAATGGTACACAGTGTAACACTGTCCAAAGTGTAAGGGGACACCACAGCCTTTGCAGTAATAAGATGTTTCCTTACGCAACCCCTTACGTGTGCAAACCCTGCACCTTCTGGTTGGGTGATCTTTTTTGGCTGTTGGCAGGATGGGGACAAGTGGATGTGCAGCAAATATGACATCTAATCTTTTCTTGGGGTCGGTCATGTAAGGAGCTCTAGGGGTTTTCTGAGCAGTGGGGTTGTCTCGTCCCTCCTCAGCATGGGTTTCGGGACCTTCAGCCTGTCTCACGGGGACCTGACTGGTCCATGACTTCACAACACTCTGAATGAATGCCAAAAGCGTGCTGCATTTGCCAGATGGGGTTTTTGCTTTGTAGATGATGAAAGCGTTGAATAAACTGATTTCAAATAAATATGTGATAAATTTCTTTGTCCACTTGTGGGACTTTCTGACAAAGGGGTAGTAGACAATATTTTGATCTAATTTATCTACTCCATTCATGGCATTGTTGTATTCCACAATGCAAGTTGGCTTTTGTTTGGAAACCCTGTCTTTATGTCCTCTTTGCCAAACCTGAATTGTTTTCATCTCATTTGGATGGAATGTTGTAACCATTTTTACTATCTGCTTGTCTCGCCAAGCTAAGACCATGACATTTTTTTTGTGACGCACAAGTGGCTCTCCTTCTCTCCTAAGATCTGCATTTCCAGCATCTCGGATCACTGATGGTTCCCCCCTGTTCTTTCTCAGTGTGCCACAGACATGGGTTTTTAAGTCGAGCAGACGCTCACATAGGGCAACAGAGTTATAGTAGTTGTCCATGTACAACTTGTAGCCATGACCTGCTAAGCGGTCAAGTAGAGAGACAACTGTGTCTCCAAGTGGGGCACTTTCTCCGCAGTAGGGTTTTAGGTTGAAGCAGTACCCGGTCTCCGAATCACATAGAATGTAGGATTTGATCCCATATTTTACTGGTTTTTGGGGGTTGTACACCCTAAAAGCCAGGCGCCCACGCCAGAGAAGCATTCCCTCATCAATGCAAATGTTTGTGTTGGGTTGATACATTTCCTGAAATTTTGTCACAAGATAATCAAGGACAGAGCGGACTTTGTACAGATTATCATTGCAATTGGCTGGTCTTGTTTCATTATCACTAAAGTGGAGAAATCTCCAAATGATTTCAAATCTGTTTCGGGACATAACTTTGTTAAAGAAGGGAGTAGCCAACATTTCATCTGTTGACCAGTACATTTCCAGTTCGGGTTTGCGAATTATACCAGTGAGAAAAAAAAGACCCAGAAAGGTTTTCATTTCTGAAACTGTTACTGGTTTCCATGCATGGATGCGAGCATGTGATGAAGCATTGCTCTGAGCTTCAATGCACTGATTTGCATACAAATTAGTCTGGTTTACAATAGTCTGAAGAAGTTCATCAGAAATGAACAACTCAACAAAATCGACTGGCTGCTCTGAATGAAGAGCTGCAGCTGCATTGATTGGCCCTGGAACCTCAGTAAAAGGAATGTTTACTGGCTTCCAGTCCCTTTCCAGCCACTCTCTACAAGGTTGAGGAACTTCAGGTGGATGGTGTTCACGGGCCCCCCCATCTTCACCGGTGGCAGCATCTCTTTGTATTTGAACACGTCCTCGTCCTCTATGCTGATTTCGATCTATAAATAATAGAAGGAAATTCTATTTATCTATAAATATTATATACGTGTGTATATATATATGTGTGTGTATATATACATATATATATATATATATATATATATGATGTGTGTGTGTGTGTACATTTTGTTTATTTTTTTGGCTGTGTATGAGGGAATATATGAATATATTTATTAGCACATCTATCTATCTGTCTATCTGTCTATCTATCTATCAGGACCAGAGAGCGCAACTAAGCGCAGAGAATAAAAGCCGCACTGAGCGCAGCAGCTCTTTTTCCTTTACCAACAGCCACATCGATTGCCTCTTGAAGGCTGTTTTGATCATATCATATGATTTTCATGATGAAGGTGTGTGCATGAAGCACAAAATGACTCCCTAATTCCATAAAAATACACAAATTAGCCGCATCACTGTTTAAACCACATAATTCAAATCAAGGGGGAAATCAGCGGAAATTACAGAAAACATTTATTTATTCAAATGCTAAATAAAACGATGTCTTACTTCTTGAGCCTCTGGCATTTGGGAGCCCAGATCGAGATCTCTGCCTTGAGTCCCTCCACTCCGTGTCATCACCTGACCAACCACTGGCATCACGACGACGAGTCGGTGCGCCTCGTCTTGTCCCACACCTGACGGCTCGTCTTTTCCTGTCACGCCCCCTAAAAGTTACTTCGGTCTGGCTGTGATCGTCGTCTCTTCCATGTCTGTGTCCCCTGTCGTCTCGTTTCTCACCTCCCCCGACTTCTTTCTCGTTTCGGCGTCCAATTTCTCCCTCATCACGGCATCCGATCTCTCTCTCATCCTCATCTTCCCTGTCACTGTCAGTCTCCTCTGACAAATCAAAGACAGAGTTGTCGGAGTCCATAATCATTTTGAGGACCTCTGTAGCGGAGTACGTTTTCTGCGGAGCCGGCATTGTTAGTTATAAGTGTGATAGAGTTGTTTACTGTGTTGCTATATGATACCAGTTATTTGTGTTTATTTACTAAATCAGCCGCAGCCCCGCCCACATTTTAAGCGCGAAAACACGGATTGCCGGAAGATCTCGTCATCGGCGGGGAAGCGTTGTAACGTGAATGACGGAATATCTCGTCAATGGCGGAGAAAGAGTTAAGTTGCTGCAAGCTGTGGGAGAAATCATGGTAAGGTTTTGAAGGATTGCAATCTGGTCAAAGTGATAAAATTATTTGCGGGAACAGTGTGCACCACAAACAGATGTTAAAATATAAAAAGTTAATCCATTTTAAATAATTTTTTTTCCCAATGCTAATAAGTTATTCGTTAAAATTAAGGATGCTGCCTCCTAACGTTCGCATTCCGGTTTAAAATGGTGGAAATCGCGGGTCATGGTCACGTTTTCCTTTTCTCTTTTATTTGACTATTATACTTGTTGTCATTCATTATATTTTAATCCTGTGCATTCTCTGCTTGGTATAAGTAGGGAGCAAGATAAATTCCTCACCAACATTACCTGACCACATAATGTTACTTATACAAGGTCTCATTTTAGTTATGTTATGAGGAGTGCATCTGAATGCTGAGTACTGTTATTGAGCATTTGTCATGGAGTAAATATAAATATTTAGCCAAAGTTTTAATACATTTTCATTTCAATCCATAGATTCATCTGAGGTGGTGTTCTGTGTCTCTTCTATGCTTTCATATGTTGACAGGTACAGGTAATTAGTTCAATGAATACATAATTATTTTTCTTCTCTTCCTTTTCTAATATTTTTTATAACTCAAAACACTCCTGTTGAATTTTTGTAGACTGATCATCTTGCTAATACTTTGTGTCAATGTGTAAATTGAATACCTTTTTGTTCTCTTAACAGACATGCTGATCAAAACAAAAATAGATGAAGAACAAAAATATGTGAAAATCAGTGAACCAAGCCAAGAGGAATTTTTTAATTCTGGTAAGTCATTCCAATTGGAAAAATAAGAGGAAAATGGGCCAGTTAAGGGTTTTTGGTGAATGTCAATGTTGCCTTTTACACACCATTCAAACTTGCATTTTGAGTGACAGAATTTGACTTTTGTGCCCTGAATTCATTTTTGTATCTTTGTAAACCCAAATGCGGCTTTGATCACATTTGCAATGTTGTCTGTATACACACAAAACCTTCTATGCACTATTTAGTTTTGTTTTTCCACTGTTACAGTGAAGTGAATAGTTTTTGGTTACATGTTAAAGCTTTGGAGGAAGAAGAAAATGTATCTTGGCCCACAGATGTGTTGTGGGCTGTAGTTTTTGTTTTCAGTGTTTTTAGATGTTCTTTTTACATAAATTGGTTTACAACTTACAGTGCAAAAAAGACCAGTCAAGGTCTGGTCTTAGTTTTGTGATGATTCTAACTAGTGAGGTTTCTCGCCATTACTGTTATTTAAGCTTTAAACAAAATCTATTCATTTGGAATGACAGTTTCCTTTGGCTTTCCCGTAAGCTTTCACAAAGTTCTCCATTCCACCTGCCAGAGAAGGCGTCAGAGTTTATGATGAGCCAGGAACTGAGGTGGATGCAGACACTTTTGAGGAAGTACTGTAGCTGCCCAATACTCCTGTATTTACCATCACATTTTACAATGGTAAACTTTATCTTTCTCAATTTCTATTTATTTTTTGCATATTTCATTGGATGTTGACTACAACTTAGGTGCACTTGTTTGGGGGAAAGCTGACAGATATTAGCCATTTATGTGTTTCACTTCTCTGTCTCCTAACTTGTATTTAGCTTCCCAGGGAACAAATTCATCCAACTCTTCCCTGGGTTCACCTTTAACTAGCTGTAGCCAGGGGACAACATCCACCAGCCCACAGCCTGAGATTGTAACCAATTTATCTCCAGAACATTCACTCTGTAACTCTGATGACACAATCATCCTGGACCTCGTACCATGCAGTCCTGATTGTCCCGTCCAGGATGAGGATTACAGCCCTCCCAGTAAACAGCAGAAGATAAAATGGATGGATAAAACTGCTAGGAATGTTAGTATATGTAAAGTTGTTATGCATTTATTGACATTGGCTCTGTTGTAATTTTTGTTGACTATTTGCTTATCTTGTTCTTTCACAGCTGGTTGAATCGGTGCTGACCAAAAAACCTGGTGGAGACCAAATAATTAGAGAATATGTCCGGACAAAAAGCCTCACTGACACCTCACGGAGAAAGTTGATTAACATCCTTGCTGCAGAGATGACTGAAATTCATGGGTACTTTTTAATTTTTTTAAGAATTAAAAGATGAGCTGCTGTGTCATCATTGTGTCACACTACTTTGAAAACGGTTGGAAAATTGAAGTTATTCACTTTGTATTTCAGGACAGCACCACCAAGACGTGTGAGGGAGCTGTATGCTCAAGGCATCATTGAGATGTTCCCAAGTCTGAGAGACCCATATTCCAAGAATGGATATGTAAGCCTGTTTAGTATTTTTGTAGCATGTTTAGAGCAATTATTACCACTGTAGGCCATACTGAGGAAACAAGCAGCTGAGTTGACTGGTACAGTGTCATTGTTTTTAATTTTGTGCACAAATTTCAATGATGTTTTACACCATTTAAATTTTAAATAATTTTTATATTTTCACTTCAGAGACGTATTTATGATTGTGGTGGAAAACAGTGAATTGCTTGTTGCTAACAATTTATCCAGCTTTTTTCTGCTGTTATACTTGGTGCTCTTGTTCTAATTTTAAGGAACATTTCTACGATGGTGAAAGTGGCAGTGGTTACTTGGCTTGGAGGCTCAAAACCATCCAGAGGAAAAGCACATCATCAGACAGCAGAAGGTCTTCATGTCATCTGACTGGTGGTGGTGGACCAACAGCAAGAAGACATGCTTCATTTAGTTCAGAGGAGACCCTGTCTCAAGAGCAATGTAAGGAAGCTATTTCCTTTATGAAGTATTCCTCTGATGAGGCAGCTATCAAGCACAAGATGAAGATGACTTTTGATTACCGTTGCAAAATGGTCCTGGACAAAGAGAAATCATCAGATGTCTTGACGGAATTTCCACGATTCAAAGACATCAAAGGCTTGGTAATTCAGCATTTCACATAAAGCTGTGCATTAGTCACCAGGCATTAGTCAGATATTTGTGTATGATCATGACCTAATCATACTATTTATTAAAAATTTACAGTATTTCAATGTGAAGACTTAATTTCTTATGCACAGTTTTATAGCAACAACTTTTCTGGGCAGTCCTAATTTGCAGCACCTGAAAACAGCTAGTTTAATTGATTTTAAGTTTAAAGGTTTTAATATTTTTTTTAAACTGTTTTGTCATTCATTTGCTTTAGATTGAACAGGACTTCACCCTCGAGTTTGGACAAGACACTGCTTCCAGGTTTTTGGAGAGGTTAGTGCCAGCTTTGCATTATGCATTCTTCTATTTAGTAAAGAGTCTATTTTGTAAATATTCTTTTTCTTATTCACTTCTAAATGGAAATTAATCCAAAACTCTTAACATGGAGTAGAATATTTATCATGTTATTTGTATCCAAGTGTTAATTATGACAATATATCAGCTGTGTTGGGCAGAAAGTAATTTTATTATTCACATGACTTTGAGTTTTCTACTTTATTTAATCTTTGGTTGAAATGTAGTTATGCTCAATTAACAGAACATCTCTTTATTTAGATGGCCTACTGTTTTCAAGCAGAAGAGAATCCAGCAGAGTAAGACCCTCCCTACCTCAAGTGACCTTGAAGAACTGATCTATTGTGCTGAAGCGGTGTCAAGTGAAGAAGAATTTGAGGAGACTCTTAGTACTGGTAATATGTCTGACATCCACTGGAACTTACATTTCTCTTGTGTGTTTTTTGTTTTTTTTTCTTTAGTTTTCTTGGTTTAATTGTTTTTTTAAAGGAACTGTATTTAAACGGCAAGATTTCTTTTTAATTTTTTTTTATTTTTTTTTTTTTATAAAACATTTAGTTGTGTTATTTCTGTTCACCGGCTGGGACAGTGATCTTGCCTCCATCATTCTTCTCCTTCACCTGATTCCTCCTTCCTATCAAGGCCGCAAAAGACCTGGAAGAGTTTCTGCATCCCAAGCTGAGAAGTCGTCTTTCAAAAGGTTTGTATGTCTGAAATTATACATTGTATAACCTGACATCCAGCGCTCTGAAAAAGGGACAATTAGATCTTTGGTTTTCTGCTCCCTAATACTAAATGCTGTGCAACTTGTATGTACAAACATTTACATACTCACCCACAATGTACGAAACAGTTACAGTTCTATTTATTATTTCTTACTTAATGCTAGAGGAAATCCGAAATGTATGCCAAGCTAAAGCTTGGTTCTTGGGTGACACAATGTTTTATTACATAACTGCACTATTTAAATTATACCATTAAACACCCTGTAAAGTGTTTTTCATTTTATAATTTTATTCTTTTTTATCCTCAGAGTGGAACGAATATTCAAGAACACATTGATGCCATCAGCTGTGCCACTCAACCCTATCTGCTTGTTGTGGGGACAAAGAGGAGCACCATCCATGAGTTCTTCATTGTTCTGGACAAGCAGGTCATACCATGCAAGTCAACCAGTTCACTGGGTGCTTTTGATGAACTTTTTAAGTCACACTTTGTATTTGGCACCATTTACAATCAGAAACTCCACAACATGTATACCTTCATCCAAACAACTATCTACAACATAGATGTTGGGAAAGTTCAGGAGACTCCACGTGTTGCAGAGATTAGAGCTAGACTACTTAACTAGAGAATGGGCTTCAGTTTGGGCAACAAAATGGACCCTTTCACTGTGATTGTTTGTGTTTTGTAAGATTTCCCATTTCACCCAGTCTGGTTTGATGCTATGGGGATGATTTGTTTTGTTTGCTGGGCTCACTTTATTAATACTAACATGCTTGTGCGGCATATGCGATTGAGTCACGGTTTCTGTTCTGGTAAGTCACTTCGCCTCAAATGTGCTCAAGGAGGCTGTTGCCATATCTTTGGTACATTTTCAGGATTCAGGAAACATCTCAACACAAAACATGCTTTACAAATTGAACCTGAATCTGATGACACCATTGAAGGTGATTTGGTTGCAAGTACTAGCCAGTCTCAAGATTACACAGAAGCAGCCAGTAGTTCTCAAGTTGTGCCAGTACCCAACATCAGTACTCGTGACGTGTGCATCTGCTATTGCACAGCTACAAGTTGCTGGTGTAAGCCAGTCTACTTTAAATAGTTTTGTGTCATCAATGGAAGAAGTCGTACTGGAGATACAGAGTCAAGCTAAAGACGAAGCTTTAAAATTTTTACCTTCTCAGGATACATCTGTCAGAACTAAAATAGAACAGAGCTTTGAAAAACTTGAAAACCCTTTTACTTCATTGAATTCTGAATCTAAACAAAACGCATATTTTAAGCAGAAATGGAAAACAGTTGAACCTATTGAAAAAGTACTTGGTGTCCGGTTAGAAAACAGAAGAAACCGATCTACTGGAACGTACAATCAAGTAGTTGTCACTGACAAATTTGCTTACGTCCCCATACTCCAAACACTGGAGTCTATTCTGAGTAATCCACAAATCAGTAATATGTTTACATCTACCTATACTCCAAAGGTTGGTGTATATTTAGATCTAAAAGATGGTTTATACATGAAAAGGCATCCTCTTTTTTCAAATGAAAAGCATGCATTACAGATTGAATTATTTTATGACGACTTTGAGACTGCTAATCCACTGGGATCCAAAAAAGGGATACATAAATTAGGAGGGATATATTTTACACTAAGAAATTTTCCACCAAAGTTTAATTCGTCTTTAGTCAATATACATTTATGTGCACTTTTTCATACCCAAGACATTAAAACTTATGGGTTTGACACAATCCTAGAGCCAATAATCAATGATTTGAAAGTGCTTGAAACTGATGGTATCAATGTTCCCATGTTCCAGGGTCCTGTTCATGGTAGTATTGTGCAAGTGACAGGAGATAATCTTGCTTTACACGGATTGTTTGGCTTTGTGGAATCTTTCAGCGCGCACAACCGCTGTCGTTTTTGTATCCTAAAGAAGAATGACTTTCAAACTGTGTTTAGTGAAGATGAAGAAAGTGTGTCACTGCGAACAAGAGGCATGCATGCAGAACATTGTCAAGCTATACAAACAAATCCACAACTACCTCATGTATATGGTGTAAAGCGCTCGTGTTTATTGAACTCGCTGCTCTATTTCCATACGACTAATAATTTCTCTGTCGACATCATGCACGACATTTTAGAGGGAGTTGGACAATTTGAAGTAAAACTTGTATTGGAATTAGGGCTGGGTTAAAATAATCGATTCAGCGATTATAATCGATTTTCTTTTTAATAGCCCGATATCGATTCATAAAACCCATAATCGATCCTTTTAATATGTATTTTTCCCCGTACATTCATGTGACTGTCGCGCTACGCGAGATCTCATCACCACGCGAGCGTTGCGCATCAAAACAAACATGGCGGAGGTGGTGGAAGCAGCGCCAACAAGCTTGAAGGCAGATGTCTGGAAATTTTTCGGTTTTAAGAAACACGAAGACAGTAATAATGAACTGGATAAAAGCAAAACGATTTGCAAGATTTGCTACATGGAAGTGAGGTATTGTGGAAACACAACAAATCTTCGTAACCATTTAACAAGACACCACCCGGCACAAACACAGTCTGCTTTAGCCCCGAGGCAAACGCAGCTCGAGAAGGCATTTGAAATAAAGTTAGCAGCAAACTCTCCGCGAGCCCAGAAAATAACAAACGCTATCGCCACATACATATGCAAGGACATACAACCATACTCCGCAGTTGAAAATGACGGTTTTCGCGGCCTTATGAAGACTTTGGAACCACGCTATGTCATACCCACACGTAAACAGTTCAGTGAAATAACGATTCCTAACATGTACGCAGATGTGAAACAAGGCATAGCAACATCACTTAAATCAGCAGCTAGAGTCGCCCTTACCTGTGACTGTTGGACATCCAGAGCGACGGAATCATACCTCACCATTACAGCTCACTACATAGACAACGAGTGGAATTTAATGTGGCATGTTCTCCAGACTAGAGCTGTTGAATCCAGCCACACTGCGAGTCATTTACGTGACTTACTGTTTGAAGCAATTGGAGAATGGGACCTGACAGACAAAGAGCCAGCTCTTGTAACGGACAATGCTGCAAATATTGTGCGTGCTGTGGATATGATGGGCCTTATGCATGTCGGCTGTTTCGCACAAATACTCAACTTAGCTTCACAAGCAGCCCTCAAAGTCCCCGCAGTGGCACGCCTGCTAGGTAGAGTAAGGCGCATCGCATCATTTTTTCATCGTAGCACCACAGCAAGTCACAAGCTTAAAGACAAGCAAAGGTTACTGGGCCTTCCTCTGCATAAGCTGGTCATTGACGTTGTGACACGCTGGAATAGCTCACTGGAAATGCTTGACCGTTTTCTGGAGCAGCAACCAGCAATCTCAGCAGCTCTGCTGTCACCTGAAGTACGCAGGAATGAAAAGGATCTCTGCACTCTGACAGAGGCTGACATAACAGTTGCTGAAGATGTGGTGAAAGCTCTACAGCCACTGAAAGCAGCAACACTGGTCATGTCTGAGGAAAAAAACACCCACTCTATCAGTCATTGCACCTCTGCAGGCACAGCTGCTGGACCAGATGACCTGTAGACCTTGTGACTCCACAGTGATAAAAGAACTCAAGACTGCTGCATATGACAACTTAAGCTCAAGGTATGGCTTTATATCTGTCTTGCTGTGTATAATACGTACATAAATTTATGTAAATGTACATATTATTGTATTATCAATGTTATGAGATATATGTAATTTAAATATATTTAATTTTTTTACAGATATGTCACTATGAAGGACATGCTGTATTTATCGTCAGCTTTTGATCCTCGCTTCAAGACCCTTCCTTTCCTGTCCGATATTGCTCGAGATGACACATTCAACAGACTGATGACTGAAGCTGCTGATGGGGAGCAAGTGGAGTCAGAGACATCTGATGTAAGTTACATGACAAGTACAGAAGTATAAATAATTGGTTCCTCTTGAGTGATGACTTTTTTAAACACCTGTATCTGAATATAAATTATAAACCATTTTATGGCAGAAATATTTAACAGTTGACTTCCACAGTGGGTACCTTATTAATTTTACAATTAAGTTTATTCTGAATGTTTTTTGTCTTTCAACAGGAAGAATCTGCTGTTGGTGACCCAGTTGAGGAAACGCCACCTGTACAACAGAAAGAGACTTCCCTTGAGCCTGCCGAGGAGGAGTGTTGCCCACAGAAGAGGCAAAAGAAATCTACTGCACTGATGTTTCTTCTTGGATCAGCCTACAAGCCAAACGACTCTGCATCACTCAAAACTCTTGCTGATAAGGCACAGGAAGAAGTGAAAAAATACAGGGAAGTACCACATATTCCACTTTCTGAAAATCCATTACAGTGGTGGAAGATGCATGCTGAGGAATATCCTCTTTTGGCTCGTCAAGCAAAGCGGTACCTATGTGTACCTGGGATCAGTGTCCCATCCAAAAGAGTGTTCTCAACTGCTGGCGATATTGTTACAGCAAAAAGGAGCTGCCTCACTTCACAGCATGTAGATCAACTACTTTTCTTGCAAAAAAATCTTCAAGTACTCAAGATTAATTGAGAAAGCATACACATGTGGAAGGTTTAAGTTTCATGGACAGTTTGAGTTCCATGCCACAAAGTTTACAAGTTTTTCATAAACATGTTTGCTATATGCAATAGCTTTTTCCAAATATATTTTGTACACTGTTTGATTTTTGATTGTGTCAATGCAGTGATGACCAAAATAAGACAAGAGGGAGTTCAGAGTTCAGGATAAAAAAATCTTTAAAGGCAATATAGAATTTTACTTGAAGGCCTAAATGTTTTTTGTGTCTTTTTTGTTATATTTACAAAAGACCTGACTTATTGTTGCACTTTAAACAATTCAGAATATTTTAAATTCTGTTTGTTTCCTTATAATTACTATTATTTATTTGTGTGGTTGTATTTCTTATGATAAAGTTACTTTTGTTTTGCAGCCACTGGAACATTTGCACAAAAAACTTTGTGTGCCTGTGAAAGGAATGTGAAAGCTATTAGTTTACAGTGCATTTTTGCTACTTTATTTACACAGCCTGCCCTGTGGTTGGAATAAATTTGATAACTATTGTTTTTGGTCAGGTCATGTTCAATAAAGCATACATGATTCAAGTAACTGCACTGGGTGCAATTATTAATGTAAATATTCCTATTTTTACTAAGGCACCAAGTTAAAGCTAGAAGTTTCTACTATTTGCAGCATTGTTTTTTTCTGGGAATGTTTTCCATATGCAAGTAAAAAATCAATCATTCTGAATCGCGAATCGTGAATCGAATTGTGAATCGTGAATCGAATCGATTTGGGCCCTCATGAATCGAATCGAATCGATTTTGAAAATTTGAATCGATACCCAGCCCTAATTGGAATATTTGCAGGACAACTTCTTAACAGCTAAAGAGTTGGCTGGTCGAATAGAGTCATTTAACTATGGTTACAATGAGAGGAGAAATCGGCCACCCACAGTTAAGTTATTTGATGGAAGTAATGACTTGGGCCTGAATGCCATACAATCCTGGTGTTTACTGCGCAACTTGCCATTGATATTTGGTGACACAGTTCAGAGAGATGATGAGTACTGGCACCTTTTGATACTACTACTACAAATAGTAAACATTGTTTTTTCTCCTGTTGTAACAGAGGGTATGACTATCTTTCTGAAACAAATTATTATTGAACATCATCTGCTGTTTAAGCGTCTCTTTCCTACTAAAAATCTCTTGCCTAAACATCATTTCATGACCCATTATCCTCGATGTATCAGGAATATTGGACCAGCTCTGCACATGTGGTGTATGCGTTATGAGACAAAGCATAATTTTTTCAAGACTCAACTCAAGAGTTTTAAAAATATCTCTAAGACACTGGCTAGAAAGCACCAAAAATATATGGCTTTGCATTGGGAGTCTTTTGCTCAGGGCAGATTGATTGTTGGTCCAGGAAAGATTGTGCAACTGGTTGATATGAAGAAAGGAAGTGAAATTGCTGCTAAATTAGACATTCCAGTGTCTGATAGTGTTTTGTCGCCCTGGCTCAGTTGTGTGTGTTGAAGTAACTAACGAGATGCCAGACTTTTGTAAAATCAGAACGGTTACTGTGAAAGATGATAAAGTTATACCTCCTTGTTTAGGTGTAGAAACAATTTTGTTTTGATGAACATTACCACACATTTAAAGTTGCATTAAAACCATCTCAGCCACTTAGTGTTAGATGTTCAAGAGTTACTGTACTTCAAACCACTAGATGTGCAGATGGCGTACAACCCAGAAGATTCTTCTGTTTTCATTGTTCCCTATTGCCATCTAATGCAACCCTGATCAGTAGTTTCAGTGTTTTAGAAAATGTAAATTGAAACTTTTAAGGTATGTTCTTAATGTAAAAAAATGTTTACTTGTTTTAAATGCACTGTAACCTAGGAAGCAGGATGAGACGGAGCAAGATGACCAAATGATGTAACTGTTTTGAAAAGTTTTTTTTTTTTTTGTCATTTTATTTCTAAAGTCCATCTTGAGAACTCGAAAATGCATATGTTCAAAAAGGCTGCCGGTCATTTACTGGGCTTTTTACAGGAAAATGCTTTCTGGTTATCTGGCTTAGATCATCCTGCTTCTGTATGTATGCCTCTTAAAAGTGTGTTATGTGTCAGTATTATGCCTAAAAGGTTTAAAAACAGTTACTGATTAAAATTTGTACTTCACCATTTTTACAAGTATGGTTAATCAGGTGTATTTTCACTTGGCAATTAAGTTACTGTAATTTTTTTTTGGTGACTTAATTGTTTATCAGGAAGAAAGATAATAAGATGTTTGTCCCAAGTTAAAAATGGCCTTAATAAGGGTGAACTTGACATTTTCTTTCATTTAGCAGTATAAAGAGAGTTTTTGTAAAGACATAGTCTTTTAAGTGCAGTTTATTTCTTTTTTTCTACTGCATTTGTCAAAATACTTTTGCAACATTGTAGTGAGGAAACTACTCATTCAATGCAGAGTTCCATTCCATTTTTTTTTTTTGTTTTTGTCTGAAAGTATTTATCCACATTAGAAAAATCACAAAAAATATATTGGTTAGCTCTGGAGTATGCTAAAACATAGTATTCTACTGAAATTAGCTGGATGTGAAGTAAATACATGAGTAATTACTTGTAACACTATTAAGAATAGGTTTAAAATAGACACTAGGGTAATTTAATTGATAGAGTTACATGGATTTTACACTTTATGGGGAGTAAATAAAACAAATGAGTTAATTTTTTTAAACAAAAGATTTGGTGTATTTTTAAAACAACACTATGGGTGTTACTATTCTTGTAGAGTAGAAGTTTATTAACAATAGGAAGTGTTTATCAAGTTTTACTCTAGAAGTCAAAGCAACTCTTTTAAGAGTTAAACTGACACTGAAAGTTTAACACTTTCTTCCGTGTAACTTTAACACTGTACAGGGCAGGACCATATGTTCACTGACTTACTGTTAAAATAGACTCTTTAAGTGTTGTTCCAACACTGCTGACTTTCTCTATGTGGCTCCTATAGGCCAATTTCAGTTCTAAATATTGATTACCGTATATTTACAACAATATTAGCTAAAAGACTTGAATTGATCATTCCTGAAGTAACAGACACAGACCAATCGGGTTTTGTCTGTAATAGACAAACTCATGATAATATAAGGCGAGCCCTTCATCTTTTTAACAAAATGAAAAATAAAGAATCAATAGCTGTCAGTCTTGATGCTGAAAAAGCATTTGATTCTGTTGGATGGGACTACTTATATTTAGCTTTGAACAGATTTGGTTTTAATAGCAATATAATTAGATGCATACGATCTTTGTATGATTCTCCATCCGCCAGAATCAAAATCAATGGCGGTCTCTCTGACATAGTACACCTAGAGAGAGGTTGCCGCCAAGGCTGCCCGCTCAGTGCGACGTTCTTTGCCCTCTTTATAGAACCTTTAGCTCAGGCAATCAGAGAACATAAGGACATCTCAGGTATCATTATAGGAGACACAGAACACAAGGCCTGTTTGTATGCCAACGATGTTCTTCTTACATTATCTAACCCCAGTGTAAGTCTGCCCAATCTCCTGTCTTTGCTAAAAGAATTTGGTACATATTCAGGGTACAAGCTAAATTTACAAAAAACCCAGGTTATTTCATTCAATTATAAACCATCTTTAGAAACTCAAAAAATATCTAAATTTAATTGGAAAAATAATAAAATTAAATATTTAGGTGTCCAAATTCCAAAAGATTTATCACAATTATTTGAAGAAAATTATACAATTTTGACTTCAAATATTAAAGCCGATTTACAGTGTTGGTCTCTGCTGCCAATGAATATGTACAATAGAATTGACATAATAAAAATGAATGTATTACCGCGAATTCTTTACCTGTTTCAAGCACTCTCAATTTCAGTTTCCTCTAAGCAATTCAATGACTGGGATAGAATGATTTCAGATTTTATTTGGGGAAAACGAAAACCAAGAATAAAATTTCAAACATTACAATTACGAAAGGAGGAAGGCGGATTAGCCTTGCCATGTCTAGAAAATTATTACAGAGCAGCACAGCTGCGGATACTTATGTGTTGGTGTGACCCATCATTTGAGGCCAAGTGGAAAGAAATGGACCAATCCTATTTTGACACTCCTCTTCAGTCCATGCTTGGTGACAGACCTCTTCTTAAAAAATATTTAACTTCACAATTATTACCCATTTGGATAGTTGTACCAATAAACACTTGGTTTAAAATACTTAAGGACAGCGACACTGAGAGGAGTGCCAAATTTTTACGATGGCCAGCCTATGATTCTGATTTTTTGCCCTCAAAGATAGATACTGGTTTTACACAGTGGTCACAAAAAGGTATCACAGGATATTGGGCTATCTCAGAAAAAAATGTTCTAAAAAGCTTCTCACAACTTTCAGAGACATACAGTCTGGAAAAGCATGATCTATACAGATATTTTCAGTTACGGCATTATTTTGATAAGAACGTTAAGCTCCCAAAGAAAGAAGAAGTAGGACTTGTTAAGATTTTCTTGAAATCTTGCAAAGGTAAGACTCCAAAGAAGCAAATGTCAAAGCTGTACACTTGTTTACAATCTTTAAAAAAACATTCAACTATATATATTAAAAAAGCTTGGGAAAAAGAAATTGATGTGATAATTTCTGAAGATGACTGGTTAAATATGTGTAAAGTTGCCATGACTACTTCCTCTTCTAATCTTTGGAGAGAGTTTACATGGAAAAACATTGTACGTTTCTTTATACCACCTTATATTACAAGTAAACAATGTAAAGATCCAGATAAAGCTTATTGTTGGAGAAACTGTGGAAATGCTTGTGCAGGACACTTTCATGTTTTTTGGGACTGTGCCAAGATCGCACCCTACTGGGCAAAAGTTCTAAAAGAAATTAAGAACATACTTGGGCTGGACTTGCCATACGACTTTATAATCATATATTTAGGCAATGTACCTCAAAAACTAAAGAAGTCGGACAAGTACTTGTTATCAATACTGTTGGCAGGGGCAAAGAAAGCCATAACACGCAAATGGTTACAAGAAGATGTCCCCTCTACACTAGACTGGATACAAATTGTTTCTGAAATTTATGACATGGAAAGACTGACATTCTCTTTAAGGTTGGCCGCGGAAAAATGTAAAAAATATTGGGAAAAATGGGACAGTTACACGAAAAAAAGGACTTTGTGATGGACTTCTTTGGAAGAAGGGAAGAAAGAAAAAAGAAGAGAGGGAAAAAGAGGAAGAGGGAAAGAAGAAAGAGAAAAGGGGAAAAAAAAAAGAAAGGGGGAAAGAAAGGGAAAGGAAAGAAAGAGAAAGGTATATGTATAAAACCAATTACAATGTTCATGCCTTGCCTGAATGTCTAGATGTACCCTGTATGCTCTGTGTTTTTGTGTTCATTTATTATGTAGTGGTCTGCATTTTTGTTTTGATCTGTTTAAAATTTAAAAATGTCACTTTTAAAAATAAAGTTTAAAAAAAAAAAAACACTGCTGACTTTACTATGTATATTGTTGTTCATGGGTAAACAATAGCAGAGATTAACTTTTTTTTTGTAGTTTACACACTGAGAAGTTTGGCATTAGAGCGAATGTATACTTTTATTATAACAATAATGCCTTGACATGTTTATATTCTTTCAGTCTTAGCTGGTTTTAAGCAATAGTTTTAATTTTTCTTTCTAAAGAAATTTGAACATTTTTGTCAATACTTTGTCAACTTTTTTTATTTTCAAACCAGTCCACAGATCTGACTTGTTTAAGAAAATTGTTAGTGTTACTTAACCTGTGAAAAGTGCCTACTTTAAATTACCTGGAAACTATTACTGAAAAGTACTTAAAGGAAGTACAAGCAAACTTGACAGAAAAGATGGACTGTGTTAGAGAATTAAGGCGTTCATAACAAATACTGTCATGCTCTGAATAGTACTTTGTATGTGCAAATACAGTTTTTATGATGTAAATCTTTTAATAAATTGTTGCGCATACTATATTTTCTTTCACACATTACAGACTTTTTGTTTCTATTCTGTTTGTTCATAAATCTAAATAATTTTCACAAGCTGGAAGACCGCTGACTCACCCGTGCGACTGCTGACAAACTGGAAATGGTTCTGTTGACAATGATGGCTCAGTCAGCTGCAGATGCTTTTGTGTTTTATGCTACTTTTAGAAAGAGCTGTTTTCCCACTGCCAGTTTTCATGCTTGGTTAAGAAACCAGTCACTGCTTCTGCACATAATATTTCCTGTACCATAGATATGTCCTTTCATCCAGCTTGCACATCAGTGCGTCAGACGATTGTCATTGTAATGATAGTTTGGCAATCTGACGGCAGGAAACTTTTTTTTTTTTTTTTCCCCAACATAAAACTTTTTTAAGGTGACATGGAAGTTACAATATGTCATTGTCCTCACGATCAGTAAAAAAAACTAAGAGCCTGAAGGCGAAAGGACGGTGTGTTATTAGGAACAAGAACATATTTTTAGATGGGACCAGTCAGGTAGGCTTAGTTGAAAGTAGTTTTGGCATTAAATCTAAATTATAAACGTAACATAGGAGCACAACACTTGACTATATTGTGGTCAGATCTGTTCCGGAGGGAGCAAAAGGTGAATGGTGCCAAGTTTCAGAGTGCCTGAGCTCGATTGAAGGTCACATAGTGGAGCAAGCCATTGAAGGAGCCTTCACTCTAAATAGTCAGCTGAGCCACCTGTCAATTGCAGGCAGCAGCCGTTCTCACTGAGCGGCACTGTCATCAGTTTCTGCCTTGCAGCCGTCTCACTGCATGGTCGCTGTATGTACAAGTGTATTTCTATGCAGCTTTAAGTATTTCAAACATCCTCTAATACTGAAGAATGTAATTCTGTCATGGCTGGTTCCTAATGGTTTCACTTTGGAAAAAAAAGAATCAAGAGATAATGTTGTTTGCTTAAATATATGAGCTGTAGAATGGCCATACATTCACACACCACCATCCTATCGATTTCCTTCTATTTGCATCTAATTCATACATCATCCTGACATGCACTTCTCCGCGTCTGGATTTCTGTCTGAGAACTATTAGTTTGAGGCCGTGATCATTTTATAAGCCACCTTTAAAGGATGGGTCATTTAGCTTTGTATGACCAACAGCTCATAATATTTTGTATCCTGTTCAGTAAGGCTGTTATTCCGGTTGATTTGTATGCACCTCCAGGAGTGGAGAGGATGGAACTCCAATTATTTTATTTGGTATAATCAACTTAAAGTAAAGGGATACATAGACATGATCTGCTTTTCTTTTGTTCAAGAACTTGCATATCATTCATTTTCAGGATTTTTATTTTAACTATTTACTTTTTATGTGATTTAGATTTTTTATTTGTTTCATATCTGGTTTAGGAATTGAACTTTGCGTAACATTACAAATGTATTAATACAGCAATGAAGCATTAAATGTTCTTAAAATTTTACAATTCGATATCCTTAATCTTTGGAATTTATTTTTCTAATTCAACCCTCTCTTCACTGTTAATTTCACATGTTCTCTGACCTCCTTTACCCAACCCCCTGCAGTTCCTAACCCCCCCCAGTCTACTATATGCACACGCCCACTCCTCTAATACACTGATGTTAAGGACATCAGGAGCATTCTTCCCAGACATGTGCCTCTGTCACTCATGTGCATGCAGCTGAACAACCACGCCACACATTGCATTTCCACTGTGTCCTCTGTGTTCCCAGCACAAGGCTGGCACATTGCTCTCTGTCCTGTTCAAAACAGCCCTCCTCTCCCTGTCTCTCCTGCTTGGACCTGCAAATAACCCTGAATTAGCTGCAACTTCATACAGTTTTTCCTGAAGATTTTATGGATTTTAAGCGCTGAAAAACAATCAGTGCTTTTGGTTTTTAGGCACAAGAATTTAGCAAAAAAGAGCAGAAACTTTCCCAGCTCTGCAGCTGTATCAGCGTTCCACGATGGCACCTGTGAGAGGCTGGATGGTCGGACTCCTGCTGGTGCTGCTCTGCCCGTCTCAGGCCCCGCTCTCTGGTTTAGTAAGTGGCCAGGATGTGGTGAAAGCGGACGAAGAGCTCTATGGCAGACATGCTGAAGAGATCGTGGCTGACGAGGATGAAACTGCTGATGGGGGTGATGGCGCTGAAGAAGATGAAGAGGTAGCAGAGACTGATGAAGAAGAGGATGAGGAGGAAGCAGTTGCAGAAGAAGAGGCAACTGTTGAAGAGGATGAAGCTGTAGAAGAAGAGAGTGATGAAGAGGAGGAAGCTGAAGAGGAACAGGAGGTTGCTGATGAAGAAGAGGCAGAGGAAGAAGAGGATGCTGCTGATGAGGAAGAGGAAGCAGAGGATGATGAGGCTGAAGAGGAAGAAAGTGAAGCTGCAGAGGAGGAGGAAGAGGAAGATGCAGCAGAGGAAGATGAGGACACTGCTGATGAAGAGGAATCAGATGAAGATGATGCTGCAGAAGAAGAGAAAGCAACAGAGGAAGAGGAGGATGCTGAAGGGGAAGAGGAAGCAGGTGAAGATGAAGCTGGAGAGGAAGAGGCAGACCAGGAAAATGAAGATGCTGATGAAACGGAGGAAGAAGAGGCTGATGACAGTGCTGTAGATGAAGATGAGGAGGAGGCTGCAGAAGAAGATGAAGACGAAGCCAAAGACGAACATGACGAGGAAGAGGAGGACCATTCTGAAGAAGAGGAAGGAGCTGAAGAAGAGGAGGAAGAAGTAGAGGATCCTGCTGCTGAAGATGACTCTGAAGAAGAGGAAGGTATAGCTCCACTTTAAATACACTGACATTTTGTGTGAAGCACTTCATTCACCAATAAGATGCTAAATTATGCAGCAGCTCACCATAAATAATAAAACCACAGAAAAGAAAGTCTTCTTATTAGGATGAGTACTAAGAGCTCAGTTGCCTTGTAGCTCAGCTTGACTTGCTGCAGCTACTTTAGGAACACTGTCATACATTTCAGTCCTAAAATAGAGCAGCTTATCTGTGTGGAAGCTGGCACCACGCAGGATCCCAACCATTCATTGTTGAGTCATTGTAGCTGCTGTTCATGTTAAAGTGTCCATCACATAGAAATCACATGAAAAAAAGTCAGATGTTGGTTCAACAGAAAGTTGTATATCTTGGGAAACTGGTGTTGCTTTCATTCATTCAGCCTGTGTGTACTCAAAACTGGCCGAGAATTAAGGTCTGTCTGTGTTGAACAGTTTTGTCTACGGTCAGGTTTGGACAAAGTGTGACCATGCAAGATGCTGGCAGAAAACTTCAGATGGGTTGCTGAAAGTTGAGTATGAAAAGTGACTGTAGTGTGACACATACAAAAGCAAAAGGGTGAGTAGGTAAGGTGGTCATGACGCCCATGGACTCACTTTCCTTGTTACTCCAGTAGAAGTAAAAGTTAAACCCTTGCCCGTATGCTGGATTATAAACATAGACACTAAACACAGAGTTAAGGGAAAAACAGTGTTGCAATATGTAGGTTGGAATTCAGAAAGACAAATATGAGTACGTTGAGATCAATGTGAACAGTCTTAGCACTTATCCAGACAGTTAAGATTGTCATTTCACCTTTTACAAGTTCATAGAAATGAAATGAAAAATTAAATAAATACTTTATTAAACCCCAAAGGGAAATTCAATGAAAGTCTCCAACTCAGTTTCTCTGAGACTGGAAGATGTAAAACTCTGGTATTTTCTATCGTTTTCTCCACCAGTGATTTACACAATGTTTTTATTGATTTCTCAGACTTCTCATGCAACGTTTTGTGAGTCACAGTTAAAACCAATTTTGTGAGACATTTCAACATTCATACTAATGTTGATTATGCAAGGGACAGACAGCTTTACATTTAAATGTAATTCCATACTGGAATCCATAGATTTAGGTTTAAAAGTTTATCTATCTGTAATCTATTTTTTTTTCATAATGTTTCAAACTATCTGATGTTTGGTTTGAAACAAAAAGAAAAAAATATGAGAACATTACCGTATGTGTCTGTCTGACCAAGTTTAGGAAACTGTTACTGTTGCGTCCTGTAGCTTTATTTATATGCACTTATGAAATATCTTTACGTTCAACCATTGATTCTGTTGCTCCATTAAAGAAGAACGTTTCCAAATCTTCTGGAATGATCTCTGTATTACTGCCTTAAAAGAAACTTGCATAAAACAGGAAATATTCCTTCGGATGAATGCTACTTCGCCTGGAAGCTGTCAGCGCTTTGGTCAGGTTGGCAAAATGTCAGAGGGCTGTCTAACAGTGTAATCCCTCAACACTCAGCAGCAGCAATGATTTAATGAACTCTTCTTTGCTCATTTCAGATGAACCTGAAAGTGAGGACACAACAGAAACGCTTGGCTCAGCTGGGGAGGATGCAGGCAGTGACACGCAGCAGTTCCACTCTGGCTCTTTGTGTAGTGTTTGCACTATATGTGAGGTACAGATAATAGCATATTAAATAGTAAATTTCACTTTATTCCTATTTACTCTCGGCGTGAAAATAGTACACAGTCATTACTCACCAATATGTGTTCAATTTCCTTTTTTTCCTTTCCTTTTTTTTTTTTTTTTTTTGAAGCATTGCTCTAAAAACTGCAATCATTGCCCCTGTGAGGAGGGGGATGAATCAGATCACTGTAAGGAATGTGAAGTGAGTATTTTCTCTGCATGAATTTCAGGTAATGGACAATTCATTTTTTAAAACAATATCCTTGTCTTACTTTCTTTATTCGTGTTTTCTAGGGCTGCTCATCCTGCTACATTTGCCCTATACTGTGTGACACAGTTTGCACACCAGGTATGGAGCGATACTTATTGCTCATACTGTTTTTGCACCGCTGTTTGTTGGATTGGACTTGATTTTGGTATTTATTTTTCTGCAACTTAGGTGGCTTTGTTGATGAGCTGACTGGATCCCTCTTTCAGTAAGATTTTCCACTTTTCGCATCACACTCATGTTTGTAAGAAAGCGAAAGCACTGATTTTACTGATGTTGTGCTGGGTTTAGTCATGCAGCTTATTTTGTTTTGCAGGTCTGTTGCTTCTCTACTCTGAGTGGGCTGGAGACTCTTTTTACACCAAAGTCTGGCTTCCTTAAGATGCTGCTCTTTGGACTGCTGCTGTGTCAGCAGCTTCACATTCATCAAGAGTTAGCCTCTGCTCCTAGTTTATGTTTTAAGAATCTCTTATATAATCTTTTACACTAGGATTTGATTCATTTTTGTAGGGATTATTTGTAAAAACATCCTTTATTTTAGTTTAAATGTGTATTTTCATCTCATGATGGCAGAAATGTAAGTCAATAAACCTGAAAGATTGAAATGAAGCTGACAGAAGTAACATGGAAATGTATATGATCTCAGGCAAAATCCAAGCTAATGTCTAACATGTTCATACATACTCTGTGATTACAGGCAAATTATCAAATAAATGTTTCCCTTTCTGTAAAAAGGTGTGAGGTTGCTCATCTTTATGCTTGTAGCAAAGGTCTCGGTTCTTCACACAATGATCTTGAGCTGCTTGTGGCTCTTCAGCCCTTCTGCAGTGGCTTGAAAGGAAAATAGCGTAATTTTTCAAAGAAATATAATTGACACTCTTGGACAACCTTTATTTGTGCCCAGAAGTCAGTGTCAAGCTTGTGTTAAAAAAAAAAAGATTGTCCCGCTTGATAGGACTGGTAGAGCAACAGAGGACGCGAGGCCAACTCAGCTTCTTTGAAAACTTTTTGAAGTTTCAGCAGGTTGAAAACCTTAAAGAAAAGAAATTAAATAGGAAAAATTAGAAAATAGTTTTTACCTCATTGTTTTTACCTCATTTATATATTTCTATTTATATTTTTAACTGTGTATTTATTTCTGTATGTGTTTTTATAAACTTTTTAAATAGAAAGCATAAAAATTTTAGTCATGAAATCAGATTGATTTTAATTCTGTCTTAATATATAATAATGTTTTTATCTAATTTAAATTTTTAATTGTTTAACGTTTTAAACTTAAATTCAAGCAATTTTTTAGCCATTCATGCATTACATGCTCTTAGCTTAAACAGAGTATTTATATATTTCACTTTACATTTGATTTTAACTTCAGGTCTTTTACCATCTTTTTTTAAAATATTTACAATGTTTACAAATCATATTTACAATGTTTTTAGCTCGTACCGTTTTAACTACTGTACTTAAGTTACTAAAGATACATATTTATAACTAGCCAAACTAAACATAGCCTCTCCCACTCTATCAGGCAAATAATGTTGCTGGCTGTGACCCACAAACAATTTACCCATGGCATCACAGGCCTTTAGTTTCTTATAAATAACTTAACTTTTAACTTTTTAACTTAAAAAGACTTTTAGAATCAAGTTCACTCAATGTATTATTTCAAAAATAGACTTTAAATGAAAACTCCAAACTCACCAGCCATGTCTCTGTGCTCACCCAAGTATTCATTGGTGTTTACAGACACACCTGGTTTCTCTTACTTATTAGTGATTGGGAGCATTCAGAGCCAGCTAACCTTCTGTTGGAGCTCCATCTGGTTGCCATAAGGGCTCACTACACTATATGTTTTAAGGTGAGATGGTGTAGACAGGTGACAGGTGAGAAATGGTGTAGACAGTTAAAAGATAAAGAAAAGGGTGTTTTAATGAAGAGACATCTTCTTTGCCATGACAGTCAGTGAACATAAAAAAAAGGGCACTGAAAGACAGAATGAAGACAGAGCATTTGCTGAAAAAACTGGAAAAGAGACAAAAAAAAAGTCCATGTACAAAGGAAGAATAATAGTAATAATAATAATAATAATAGTAATAATAATAGTAGTGTTTATGGCTCTAAACTGTGCAAATAGGACAGGTGGTAAAAATGACTCATGTTTATAAAAGGGATTGCAGCCCCTTACCTATAATTATGAGTTTTGTAAAAAGTTTTATTTTTCCTTTTTTAGTGATATTAGCACAATACATGATGCAATGTTATCCTAACATGTGCAGAAGCATCTATTTATAACTCGGGTAGATACTTTACTTCATGATGTCATTGGTAACGTGTGCCCCATGACAAGCACAGAAAAGGCTGAGTGTTCTTAATTGATACCTTTAAAGTCAATATGTAATTCAGAAAATTGGAATGAAGACATAAAATGTTGCTTGGATGTGTCTACTTCTTTAGAAGATTATTACATAACAACATTTCTTTCCTTTTTTCCCCAGAGGCCACAAATAGCACATTGCAGCATAAAGTTTGGAAAGAGATTTTTTTTTTATTATTTTGCACAATGAAACAAACAAATTATATTTACAACTTCCTCTTTAGGTTTTGTTTATTTTTCAGCAGCTCTGAGAATCATTGCGTGTTTGTATTATTGTATTATATTGGTTTTTTTAAAACAAGACTGTACAAAAGAAGATCAGTCCTATACACCCAGTATCTGCTGAATTGGGTTGTTTTTTCAGTTTAACACATGATCACAAGATGTGTGATAATTTTACATTAAGATGTCAAAATTCCTGCCTCTCATCAAATAACCACGGGGAATGGCTCCAGCTCTGCCTGTGACTTTCAAACGAGATCCAGGATGGAAGTAATGCCATGATCTGAAAGTATTACAAAAAGAAATTCCATTTAGTTTCATTCTGTTTGACTAAGCGCTGACTTTCTACCCCACATGTAAAGAAATAACAAAACAAAAGAAGAATGAAACAAAAACAAACTTTGATGGGGATAAACCTTCTTCAGAACAGGACCCATCAGGGTCCTGTGTCGGGTAAAAACAAAACCTCGGAAAGAAAGAAGAAGAAATGTTTTCAGTGTCACTGAATAAACAGAGACAGTCAGGGAAGATTTGACCCTTTAAATATGGAAATACTGGAAAGACCTAATAAACTAATAAACAGTGCTGCAACAATACGTATCTATCTTTTGGTTGCTTGCATAAAACCTTTCACTTTCAGAACAACAAACTTGAGAAAAAGGATAAACTTTTCCTTCTCCAAAGAGGAATAAAAAAAAAAAGAAGTTTTCGTGGTATAAAGCATGTTGGGGGACTTTTTAAGATCTTCTCCTGCACCGCTTTGATTTTTTTCTAAGCCCGTCTTTTCAATAAATCTTGTAACTCCCTCACTGATCTGTGCACAGCTTTGATTTGATTTTTTTTTAAGGTAAGGGACAAACATTACTGCTAATGAGGTATGGTGATACGTGCGTGAGCTGAAGGACAGAAAACAGGTTCATTTAGCACAATGATGCCTGTATAAACAAAGGAGCAATTATATCAAAACAAATCAGGTATAATGACACGCAGCCTTGTGGCAAGAGAAATTAGTCTTTCCTGATGCATCAGTGACTCGTGACATGTATCAATATTGACATAAATTGATTACTCTTAGTGCAGTTTAGTGCAAATTTTCACCTACTAAGTTCCTAAAGCCATGGAAATAATATAATAAAACTTTATTTAAATGCACAAATTTGACAAAGTGATCAACATGGTAGTGCATAATGTTAAATTGACATAAAACAATAAAATAAATAGACATTATGATTGTGTTGTTTAACACCATAAACACATGTAATGGACTATCCAGGGTTTATCCTCCTACATAGCCCCTGGAAAAGACTCCATAAATCAGGGGTTGGCAAATATGGTCCTGAAAAGCCACTGTGCTGGTGGTTTTAGATGTTTCCCTGCTCTAAACACACCTGATTCAAATTAAATGGATCCAGCAGCCGATCAAGTTTTGCTCAGTGAATCAATCATTTGAATAAGATTTGTTTAAACATCTAAAACTAGCAGGATTATGAATCCTTTAATAAACCCTCTGAAACTGAGAAGATAAATACATATTTTAATTGGCATTTCCAGACTGTGCTAAATAAATCTGTGGTCTGCTAAAAGAACTAAAAGAGTTGATAACTACCAACAAAGTTAATGTATTTAAGCTCTTTAACCACATGACCAACGACTCCCCTGACACTATTTGGAACCTGCATGAAGAGGTTGACCTCACACTAAAATTTCCTTAAACCTCTGGAGTAATGAAAGTATGGCTGAATAAGAGGAACCGCCAACAACTCAACTTAAAACAAAAACATCTTAAAACAAATTGGTTGATGATTTTGTATGTGTTATTATTCTGTTGCATTTTTACCTTTTGTGCCTTTTAAATCGCCCCTCCAGGACAAATAAAGGTTTTTTAATTGAATCAAAACACCAGAAAATCCACCTGGAACTGAAGATTTCTTCTTAATGACTAATAACCTTTGTTTAGTCTACATAAAACCCAGAGTGAGAGTAACAAAAGAGGACTGATGGGAAGAAGGATGGGGGCCCGTTGTTCTGAAAGTCTGACATGTGACGTCCCAACAAGGTTAAATGTCTGTCATTTTGCATAGGGCTTGAAAAAAAAAAAGTACAAATGTGTATTCAAACTGGTTTCTGAACTATAACAGGTAAAACAACACTGGTATAAAATATTGTAAACTCTTTACCAAGGCTTTGAAAGAAATTTTACGTTTAGTATCTCAACTATAATCAAGTGACACAAAGCATTGTGCCCCAGTTAAGCAGACTGGAGTCAACTCTAACTAGGATTTGAGAACATTATCTAAGTGCTTAGTTTGGTTGATCCCAGTGTTCATCATCCATCCATCCCTCCATCCATTCCTCCCTCCCAGCAGTCATTGGGCAAAGGCAGGGTACACCCTGGACAGGTCGCTAATCCATCACAGCAGTGTTCATTAATTAATTATTTTACAATGTTGTGCACTTGTGCAGTAAGATTACTAGCACGAGAAAGGATGCATCATCCTGCTTCCATCCTCAGGATCCAGATTTCTACCACATATATGGTTTTCTATTAAAAAAAAACTTGTTTCTGTGTCAAGTTAATTTGCCATTTTATTAATCACTTTGAAAGTGTTCACAGTTGGATATTTGAAAAGAAAAAACCCTCAAAAATACTACTTTTGCTTACATTACAGGTACTTGTGGGACTGAAGGCTTAACCAGGTTAGTCATGCCACTCTTGTTGTGAATCAAAATAAGTATACCACTGTTTACTGATATTGATTTCAATCAATCAAATTGGCTGATGGAGACACAGACTCCACCAGGTAGAATTACAGAGTCAACTGGCTTTTTCCTGACTATCTCTCATTCACAAATATGAATGGTTTTGTGAACATAGTGGCATCACAAGTGTCCATGATGCAGATACCACATTTAACTGGCGTGTAGGTCCATGAAAGTCAAGTTTAAAACGGGTACAATTCAGCTAAAGAGTACTGAGATCTCATGGATCAGAACTGCATTATCATCATCAGAGACAAGTTGGTCTCTATTTTTTATATACATGCAAATTAAACAAGTGACACTGTTTTTAAATGGTCAATTTCAATGGTAATATTACATGTCACCTCCAAACTGGTTCAATGTTGTATACACACAGGGTGCTCCTCCCAGTTCATAACTTTTCAAGTCTATATAATTACCCTAAAACAGACCTTTAACACTTACCTCATCGGTGAAGACATTTGGAGTTGGATGTACTTTTTAAGGTGACTCTTAAAACTAACAAACCATTCTTTAGGGCTTGGACATTCGAGTCTTGGATGTTGAAGTAAAAACAAGTTCATTATTTTATCGAGACTTTAGGCAAAAGCTAAAAGCAGAATTCCATTTGAATTTAACTGGGCAGCAACTACAATAGCTTAATTATGAAACGTATGGGAGAGATTTTACTTAGGATAAAACCAAGCTGGTTTTTCAAAGACAAAAGTTTTAACCTTTTTGAATAAAATGTAAAAACTTGTGATTGACAAATTTTCTTGTCCTCTTCAAGATGGGCTTCCTTTCCGTAGTGCTGTGGCTGAGTTTGGGGTTGATCGTAAAAGATGGTAAGTACTTAAATTGTTTAAAACTCTAAGTTAGCTAAATTATCATTGATTGTGGGTTTTTTTTTTTTATGTTTTGTTTTGTTAATTCTGTGTCTACTTTTGTCTATATATATATATATATTTTTTTTGGGACTGGGTGGATTAGAAGATAGCAAGGACAGAATATATAAATCAATTGCAGCTTTAGAGTAAAATGCATTTTCTGCAGGATGCGAATGATCAGCACAGCTCATGTTTATTATATTTCTTTTCCAGCTGCTGCGAGTGACTGGTGCTACACTGGTTGTGGTAAATAAGATGGCATATTTGATGTTTTGTAACAGTTGCATCACATCTACCATGCATTCATGGCGAGATTGTGTTACCTATCCTTTACAGAGCACACACCGACTCACTGGAAAGAGATGTCGGGATCTTTTTGTGGAGAAAGTAAACAGTCTCCAATAAATATCAACACCAGTGTGGTTAGGACTGACACGAAGCTGCTTGATTTTACCTTTGTGAATTTTTCTGACAAGGACGTCATCGAGTCCATCACAAACAATGGTCATACAGGTACAACAAGCTGACATTGGGCCACAGCTGCCCCTGCAACTGAAGTGGAAAAAAAGGCCATTCCTGTAATTCAGATGTGTGATGTGACACACCTCTCCATCTTTTTCCATCATAGTGAAATGCATCTTGAAAGCAAATGCAGTTGAAGTGAGCGGAGGTGGGCTCAATGGAACATATTCTACCATTCAGTTTCACTTCCACTGGGGGGATACAGAGCATCATCCAGGTTCTGAGCACACAGTTAATGGAGAAAGATATCCAATGGAGGTACAGTGGCATCGCTCCTTTTTCTCTCAATGTGTGTCCTCATTCATAATGTTTAAAGTGTTTACTTTAAGTGCCTTGATCACTGTAATCTCTTGTAGATGCATGTTGTCAGTCTGAAGAAAGGTCTTACTGCAGATGAAGCTCAAGAGAGACCAGATGGAATTGCTGTGCTTGGGTTTTTCATAAACGTATGTAAAATCTATCTCATGTGACAATTGTTCTTTCAAACATTATTGCCCACAGGGAATATGAATCAGTGCTGGCCCAATAAAACATGACCACCAAATAAAGGTAACACACACTAATATGTCTTTGGACAGCCTTTAGCTGTGATTACAGCAGCAGATTAAGCTTTTGCAGTGTCATCAGATTTATTTCCATCCAGTGCGGCATTCATTTTTCTGATCTGTCATTGATGATGACCATTGCATAGAGCTTTAAACACTCAAGGTTTGGACAATGTGGTGGTGACTCTGGAACAGGGTAAATCTGGACTTATCAGAACACATGAACTTCTTCCATTGCTACTGAGTCCAGTCTTTATGCTCCCCAGCAAAATGAGGCCTTCTTCTCTGCTCAGCCTCACTGATTAGTTGTTTCCTTATGGCTACAAAGCTGTTCAGTCCCAAACCCATGGTCTTCCTTAACCTCCTTTTAGTAATTTCTGCAATCTTCTTAAAATGTTTTCTGTTTTATGCATGCCAATGATTTGACCCTTCATAAAAAACACCACTTATTTCACAACCCTAAGATTTGTCTTTTGACATAGTTTTTAAATAAATTAGAAGCAATCCATTGAATCAGTTGGGATTAAACAACTTTTCCGACTGGAGGTTTGTACGTATTTGCGTACGTATTAAATGCAATAAATGTAATTTGTAAATCAGCATGGTTTAAAGAGTGTTTTTCTTTACTCCTCAAAGGCAACAGAAGATGGGCATATGTCTGAAGCATGGGAGACGCTAACATCTTACCTGGGAAATATCAGTGGTAGGATGGGATCCTTACTTTTGCACTTTTAGAAAAAAACAGTTTGCAGTACTTGACCTTACAATGAACCTGGAGTAAAATATGTTGAGATAGTTGGTGACGGCAGATATCATGCTCACTGCCTTTCTCTTTTCCTTCCAAAAAGCACAACATGCACACTGAAAGCCAATTAGGCCCAGAGACAATAACCATGAAGTGCCCACGCTCTTCATAATCGAGCCAATGTTTTGTAAAGACAACAGCACATATACAACCACAAGGTGTTGCAGGTTATACAACTTTGTGCTGCTTTCATGGCACTTTTGAGAAATCTTGAACTGATCGCTTCCACTTCTTCACATTTTTAAGTAAAGATCATAAAAGTTTGATACTATTAAGTAAACAGGAAAATATTTGATAAGTAAGAAATGCTTATCTGTCGTCGTCAAAACAAATACCAGGATATTTTCTACAAACCACATGACTGTCATTTGATTTTTTTTCTTTTAATGTTCCTTCTTTCACAGAGATCGATAAAACGGTGGAAGTTAATAAAAAAATCTCTATCAGTGACCTGATTGGACATGTAAACCTCTCAAAGTTTTATCGATACATGGGTTCCCTGACAACTCCAAACTGCAGTGAAGCAGTCGTGTGGACCGTCTTTCACGAGCCAATCAGTGTAAAGAGTGATGTGGTGAGTTTTTTTTTTTAATTTTAAAACATGTCATGTTTAATAAATATACAAAACATGATGTTTGACACGTTAGTCTGAGCCATGCAAAATATTCTTTTCTTCCTATAATAAGTTATTTAACAAGCCCAAAAAAGCTGAAAAACAGAAATGCTGGGTAGGAAGTTAGTTATTTCAGTATGTCCCATCCATCTTTATCAGTAGTTAACAGTGGAACCAGTATATGACCTGTGATGAGTGGAATCTCAGACAAACTGAGATACAGTTGCAGTCTAATGTGTATGCAGGTTAGCGCCATCAGATACTATAGACAAGTAACAGGAGATAGTGGTACCTGCTGGTTCATTAATTACTGCACGCTTCTTTTATTTTCTGTTGACTACAGCAGCAAACAATGTTGACTAAGTCTGGAGAACTGGAAAAAAAACAAAAAAACAAACAGATAAACAAGTCTTTTGAATGTTGAAGGAAGATAATCTTTAGTTTCATCTTATCTGCTTGACAGCCAGCAGAGGTTTGACAAATTAGGTGCACATTCCCCTAGTTTGTGCCATAACTCGTGGCTTGTCATGGCCATGACTCTTTGGTTAACAGGTGCACAAACTGTGTATGTTCAAATCTGAAAAAGAAACTGCACGCAATGTGGGCGAAATTGTCAAGCATGTAGAAAAAGACAAATAAAAAGAAAAGAAAGAAATTGATGATTTGTCCTGGCTGTGAAACACTGGAGCAGCTCTTTTAATCTATTTTTGTTAGCATAAGGAAAGGTGGCTGAGGGTTTCCCCATCTAGCCTATAGATATTTTAGGGACTTGAGGACAGCAAACAACGTTGTTATTTGTGGCGTACGGTTAGATGTGCTCCAGAAGAATGGAGCACAAGGCACTGTTCATCTGATCATGCAATTCCTATACAAATAGACTGGAGGCTCGGTTCATATTGGCAGTAAGTCAGACTCGTCTCCAGTGGCTGAGGCCATTGAATTTGACCAACTGTGCCAGGAATAGTGGTCAAATATCAAAATAGTTCAACCACCGGCTTATCTGTGGCTATAAGGTGTCTTGCCAGGCTGTGATGATTGTCCTGGTTTCCATTTTACTGTTAGACAAAGGTTGTACGATCATTTTATTATCTGTTACATCAAGATTCACTCAGAGTTGCAGCAGAACATTTGGATAAAAGCCTTCTGAAGTTTTATTGTCACAAAAATCTAAGCTTGAATTGTACAAACACAATGATTAGAGGTATGCATGGAGGAATAAGACTAAAATTTTAGCTGAAAGAACAATCTTTTTAACATGTGGCTGATGTTGGAATCTCATTCAGCTCTTGTTTTGTAACCAGTGGAACCAGAAAGTTGCATAAACAAAAGGAATTCTACAGAAATCTGCATCATAACATCAAACCTGCATGTGAACAGATAAAACTTGGAATCCAAAAGGACAATGACCCCAAATCCACATTGCAATTGATTAAAAGTGGAAACATATAGACCAGAGTTCAACCAGAAGGTTGTTCACAGCTACACAATTTCTACTATGTGTATTTATATTCTAAAACCTGTATTTATTAGGAAATGCCCCCAAAATTAAATCAATCTTGTTTTTTTTCTATAGATTAATGTTGTAAATCATTCAGCCAATGGAAAAAAAGAATACTTCAAAATAATCCCAGACCAGTCCGGACTGCCTTATTAGTATTGCTGTGATGAGTTAATGTAATCCATCAACAACTGTGAATAGATCAGTCATTTTTTGACTCTACATTTTCTAATTCACATTCCTGATCTTTTCATGTTTAGATCATTCATGGTGTTACGATGAAAGCTGTGGTATGTATTCTCTAACTTGTGTATGTTGGAGATGTTCAAAGCGATGATGTTATCAGGACTGAGCTTCAGAAACGGTTTTTAGCATTTTACTTCTCCTACATCAGATAACAGTCCATCCAAGTGGCATCTTCTTCCCGACTCTCACTGTGGTGGTGAACATCAGTCTCCCATCAACATTGACAAAGGCAGCGTGGAGATGGATGAAAGTCTTAATGCTTTCAAATTTACAAACTTTGACAACAAGCATGCTATCAGTTACATGATCAACACCGGTCACACAGGTTTGGATGTTTTCTTTCACACAGCATTGGTTGATGTTGCAGTGGGTGATGGAGATGTGGCTGAGGTTACATGATCTAAATGTGCAGAGTGGAAAAGAAATTCAAGCTTAAATCTATTGTCACAGCACAATTAGCCGTCAAGTTTTCAGAAGAATTCTTTATGGTGGAAATCTAAAAAGATTTAATTATTTTATTCCTTTTTTTTCTTCTAACCATCTTCCTGAACATCCAGTTAAGTGTGTATTGAAGGATGATTTGGTGGAGGTTTCTGGGGGAGGCTTGGGACATGACTACTTCACACTGCAGTTTCACTTTCACTGGGGAAATGAATCACAGGATTCTGAGGGTTCAGAGCACACCGTGGATTTTAAAAGATACCCAATGGAGGTAGCTGCAAACACACAATTTCTGCATTTAAAGCTTTGCTTTCTGATGGCCTTGGGCTTTAAATATAGATTTCTACATGTCTCTAGGTGCACATTGTACACAAGAGGAAGGATTTAACGCTGGATGAGGCGTTGATGACTCCTGATGGACTGGCAGTGCTGGGATTCTTTATCGAGGTAACAATAACCCTCAATGGAAATTTAACCAACAAACAACTAGCTCAATTCTTAAGTAACTCAAATATTCAAAATGAAAAATGATTGGAAGAAAAGTTAGGAGGCAGATGACATCACCTCCTTGGGCCGTCACATGACATCTGCAACATATAGTTCATCGCACGCATGGTCTGTTAGGAGAGAAATCTAGACAGTAAATCTAAAAGAAAATCTCACCTCTACAGTATACAGGACATACTATTCTTTCAGTGATCTGATTTGTACTGTGGTTGATGCTGGTATCAAGTTTGCTAATGAGGATTCTTGTATGGAGGGAAAGAGAAATTCCACAAACATGCAAAGCAAAATGTTCCTTGTATGGGATAAAGACGTTTCAGAATCTTTTTACTGATTGCTGTGCATTATGCTATTTTACATTAAGTCTCTACCATTATGTTCGTTCATTAGTTTATAATTGACATGGATTTTTTTTTTTTTTTTAATTTATAGATAATTAAACTTCCTTTTATCAACTGGATGAACACTGCACTAGAAAAAAAAAAGCAAAAACAAGAAAAGAAATAACTTGACAAAGAAAACTTAGTGTATTCTTAATGTCCTTATTTCAGGCTGAACAAACAAGCAATGGCCACTCAGATTCAGATGAAACAGTAAGTCCTTTCTTTTCTTTGTTACTCAAATATTCAAGTTTGACATTTCCACTGATTTTACCAGAACATGGAATAATCAATACTCTTAAATATTCACCACAGTTGTCTCTGTAGGCACACCGCACATCATCGAACAGGGAAGCTTGGCAAAAACTAACCAACTACCTCTCGACTATCGAAGATATTGGTGAGCAAACTTGTTTTCTTTAATATAAATATTAAAAAATATTGGGTAAGAATACAATTATATTGATATACCTTCTGCATTTTTGGTTTAATGTAGACTCTGAAGTTAAAGTCACCAATGAGATCTCCATTGATGACTTGCTTGGTAGCGTGAAGTCATACTACCGCTACAGTGGCTCCCTTACAACCCCTTCATGCAACGAAGCTGTGGTTTGGACAGTTTTTGAGGAATCTGTAAAGGTGGACCATGACCTGGTATGTGCCAATCATTATGTACTATCATCACTATTAAATACATTAAACAGGCAGTGTTCAAACCTTAATCTCTGTCTTAACAAACTGAGAATAAAGTTAGAGCAGTTCAAATGTAATTTTTTAACTTTGGATAACAGATAGTGGTTCTCCAGGACTGGAATGCAGCGTAAGCACTCAGCAGCAAACTGTTCCTTATCATTTCCCCTGTTCTTTTTAAAGGCCAACACACACACACACACACACACACACACACACACACACACACACACACACACACACACACACACATACAGCAGTCTGACATGATGATTACACTAACAGACAGTTTCAGATTTAATGATGCTACACTTGTTTTGGGAGTACTGTTATGCAAACATGGTAGCGCATGACTGACATTCGAAAGACTTCAAATGACACAATGTCTGACACAATATCTCTTAATCCTCTTTGGTATGTTTTAAGAGTTTACAGAAATATAAATTGCTGCGGCAGTAGTAATAGTAAAAGTAACTCAACAAGTCAGTATTTGGCGTATTTAAAATATTTTATGAATGAAATCTGCTTTTTGCCAGTTTTACTTAGTTGGAAAGTTAGTTTTTTTTAACATCAGTGAAACAACCCAGCACCAATAAGTAAATAAACATAAAGAAAAAAAAGGACATTTATTAAAGTTGAGAAAATCATTTTAGTGACAAACGCAGGGCCTTATGGGAGGACTGGTAATGAGGACAAAATACAGTTCAGAAATGTACAAACTGTGTGATATATATTGCCAAAAGGAAACCAAGAAAGGAAAGCAAAGGTACTTCAGCAATAAAACTATGGAGAATCAAAAATCAAAACAAAAGTATAGGATATTTTTAAAGTTTTTTGTGTCCCCAGGAGCACAATTATATAAATATATATTATGTAAAAGAATACAACTGAAGGTCCTTGCAAACTGGTCAGAAACGTAAAAATTATTGGAGCTTCAGAAAATACCAGATGACCGCTTGGAGTATGCCAAATTGTTTTAAAAGTAGTGTAAGAACATGGGCAAGATTATCAGAAACAATGTATAAAACTTAACTATTTGGGGGAAAGTATAAGATAAAGTCTGGCAAAAACTAAATACTACTAATAGATAGTAATTATTTATTGCAGCAAAGCAGAGCGGCCTGTGAAACACATTTAAAATGCTTCTCAGAAAATTTCAATCTAATATGGTAAAAGTTTACAGAATGAGTCAGAAAATAATGTGTTGATCTGCTTAAATGCAGTACAGTAAAACCTGAACAGATCTTTGCAAAGAAAACTTGAGAATCAAAACTAAATTCAATTCATATTCAATGCATATTGACCTCAAATCTTTAAACAAATACAAGTTTCAAAATACAAAGACTCTGAAAGCAACGTCTTTGTATTTAAACAAGTATGAGGAGATCTATCTGTTTATTTTTATGATTTGATTAAAATTACAGTAACTAGTGATATCATTCACAATCAGCATGAGACTTATCAGAAGGATCTGGGTGACAGAAAACCATGTGATGTGGACAATACAGTCTCATAATCTAACAGTACATTTTCCAATCTGTAGGAAACGATGATCAAGCAGTGATTTTTCATGTGACTGCAGTGGAATTTTATCATCAAATGAAGCCTTAGTGATTGAGTTTCAAGCCAAACAAATAATCTTTCTGAGTTTTATTAATTCAATTCAATTCAGCTTTATTTGTTTAATTCACAACTATGTTGTCACAGGACACTTTACATACATGAATCAACATACACATTATTTCAAGCCAATTCATAATAGAAACAAACTGATTGCATCGAATCATGACTTCGATCCAATCCCCTATCCTGAGCATGCATGCGGTGGCAGTGGGAAGGAAAAAACTCCTTTTAACAGGAAGAAAACCTCCGGCAGAACCCGGCTCAGGGAGGGCAGCCATCTGCCTTGACTGGTTTGGGTGGAGACGACAGGAAAGACAGAACAACATGTACAAATGCACTTATTCAGGAAGATTTCTTTCATTAAGCTGATTATTTAGGGATTGTTTATGAAAGAAAGCATTTCACTATTTCTAATATACAAACTCTTGGTTTCTTTTAGCTGTAAATGTAATATTACAGAGAAAAAGACTGCAAAAATAACAAAGATAAAAACAGTCATCTTAAAATGTCTAAATAAACAAAGTCATATAGTAATAGCTTTTTACATTATATATACATATATATATATATATATATATATATATATATATATATATATATATATATATATATATATATATATATATATATATATATATATTTATTTTATTTTCCAGTTTTGTAATGAACCTGTATATATATATATATATATATATATATATATATATATATATATATATATATATATATATATATATATATATATATATATATATATATATATATATATATATACATATATATATATATATATATATATATATATCTATATCTATATCTATATATATATATATATATATATATATATATATATATATATATATATATATATATAAGCTAAAGTAATGCCATCCAGGTTCATTACAAAACCGGAAAAAAAAAAAAAAGAAAAAAAAAAAAAAAAAAAAATATATATATATATATATATATATATATATATATATATATATATATATATATATATATATATATATATATATACATACATATATATATTGGCCTTTCTGGCACCCTGAAACAAAATAATCATAATGACAGAATACACAAGAAGAAAACCTAAACAAATCAAAATAACAAGTATGGTTTCCATTGTTCATACATGTGCGCATGCATTTCTGTGACCATGAGCAGTATGTTGGTTAAAACAAAACCCCGCATCATACCAGCATCCTTGTTAAAGTCTGCAATTTTATTTTATAGTTTTAAGTTTTATCCATCGGTTTGTTTTATAGAAATCCGTAAAGCCATACAGTGATGATGACAGAACTTAGCATCAAAGCTAGAAAAAAAAATGGAGCAAAGTTGGTGGCAGTTGGGCTGAACAAATGTCTTCATCATCTACTCATCGACATCTGGTTAAGTGAACTGTCACAGTGGGCGTATGTTCAGTCTTTTGCACCATGCTGTTAGGCTTGGAATAAACATGCTGCTGTCAAATCATGGCGCTCATGCCACTGTTCCCAGCATATGCAAGGTAATGAGTCACATGTACAAGGTGTGATACTGACTTGAAAGTTTGTCGCTAATGCGAATAAAACCACAATGTATAGTTTTGAAGAGCACCTCTTGGATTTTGTTAGCATCTACCGGCATTTTTTAGGATTGTTCCTGTAATTAGGCTGTAATGACTTGTAAGCTTTTAATTCTGCCCTGTGACATGCAATTACAGATTCACTGAACCCTCATTTGTCTGTGAGCTCCACCTTGTATCTGACTCTAAGTGAGTCAGCAAGAACAGAATATCTCATTTCTATGCCAGCAGATCAGGGGCAGTTGTGTGTGTAGGATTGGAGTCATGCACATACCTCAAGCTACTGTTACGGTTTAGGAAGCCAGAAGCCAAAACTCAGCTAACAAGGAAGTTTAAACCGATTTATTGAAATGATGATGTTGAAGGTGGTCTCTCTTAGTCTGATCTTAAGGAAGTCTGGAACACACACACACAAAAAAAGGTGAACCAAAAACAGGGAGATGGGAAATAGGCAGCCTCAGAGTAGTTTGCCAGAGCAGGGAAAACAATCTCCACAATCCAAAATCTAAAGTCCAAAATCAGTCCAGAGTCCACACCACAAGACGCGAGCAAGCAGAAGAAACCCGAGGAGCACGCAAGAGGCAGGGTCAGAATCAGGCAGGGATCAGCAACAGGTGATCAGTTCATACTGATAAGGGCGTGGCGAAGACGGTGGTCGGGGACAGGCAGGGTCAAACCAGGTGTTTTTTTCTTTTTTCTCAGAGTCAGGTACATGAATAAGGCTTGAAAGCTGTGGAAAAGACAGACAATCTCGCACTAAGCAGATCTAGAGCTGGTGTTTAAGTAGAGGGTAGAACAGCTGAGGAATATCAGGCAAAGGAAGAACACCGCTCTGTTTAGTTTTCCTGTCTGTGCAACATCTTTGGTTCCCTCTTTAAATCCTTCATTCCTGCTTCCTGCATCTTCACCCTGCATTTTGATGCTTCCACACCAAAATTCTGACACCATTTGAGTGGATTGGTTCCCTCTGATCCACATACTATTAACTTCCAATTAGAGCAAGTTAAAAGTTGCATTTTGTACAGCCTGAAGATGGTCATGTTCTCTCTTGCTCAAATAAGTAAAAAGGCTGATACTGTGATCTGAATGAGAAGCTTGGGTAATCATCTAAAGTTTGACCTTTGACACCAAAGTTTTCAAGTTTGCAATGTTTCTCAACTGAAATATTATTTCTAATATCAGTAAAGAGTGATTACCCAGAAACACCAACCTTTCCAAGGTTCTTATTTTATTATGAGCTATTTGATCCTGTTTGGAAGCTTATTTTTCTAAAAATGTACTAGTTTGAGGTCAAAGTACCAGTTTGAGATCAAATCTAACAGCTATAACCCAGATATATTACGTAAAATTGTGCCTTGGAGATGCATGTTTGTCTTCACAGAGTTCCTTGTTTCAAAACCTTTTCAGAACCCTCAAGTCACAAAAGCTATGAGATCCAATAATCTTCCCAACCAGTACAAACTTTGGCACAAATCACACAGAAGAGAATGTCATGGTTTGTGTTCATTGTGTGTCTTTAGTTCGAGTTCCCTGTTATTTTGTAGGGTTGTGTCTTGTTTCCTCTGTAACCTTTTTTCCCGTTCATAGTTTTCACCTGGACTCAATTAGCTGATTCATTATACCTGTGTCTTGTTCTGTTCTTGTCTGTATTTATAGCCTCTGTTTCAGTTCAATGTTGCTGGATTATTGTGTTAGTTCACTTCCCTGTGTCACTTCTGCCTTCAGTTTATTCTGAGATTAAAACCACTTAATTCTGCATTCCTGACTCCCGTCTCCGCATCTGGGTCCACACCTCCGCCATCTCTGTCGTGACAGAGAAACTCTACTGAGATTATAAAGTAGGATAAAGTGTAACTTCCTTTAGCAGCTTTGTCCTGCATCAACTACAGGTCAAGTATCTGAATATACATGTTTCAAATTAAGTTGAAATGATAGAAGTGAAGGAGCAAAATAAAAATGTCTAAAACTATAAAAGAGTGTTAAAGAGCAGTTACCGCAGTTCATGTTTCTTCTGGTAGCTTTTTAACTAACATCAGATAAAAGCTATATTTGAACGTATTGATTTGGGTTTCAATAACCGAGCCTTCCAGCAGGGAAGGTGATGACCAGACAGTGTGCTGGGAAGGTGAATCTTGGCGATCAGTTGAAAATTTCATCCACATGGCACTGATGGCACATACATTTTTCTTATGGTAAATTGTCAAATAAATAATGAAAAGCACAACCTCTATCACCACACCATACTAATTAAAAAGTAAAGTGTCTTCAGCCAGAGGCTTCTTAAGCTTCTTAAGCAAATTGCATCACACAATACGCCCTATAACATTGTTCATGGTGGCTGTTTAACCTTGCTCTTTCAGTTTATCAGTTCATTTTATATTGACGATTGATCATTATTGAACTTTAGCAATGCAATTTTCCTTTACAAATGAATGGTACGATATTTTATCCTATTACAAGTTACCACAGAATAGAAAAAAACAAACATTTGGAGACATGAACATGAGTTGTGCATTCAGTAAAGACTTCTGCCTAATGTGGTATTTGGTATTAGTGTCTGCAAGATGTTTGGATCCTCTGCAGACAGAAAAGCAGTTGTCACCCTGATCAGCCCCAACATTTGTACTCAGAAGGTGTTGGTAGATGCATCAAACTCATCTTCTAGAAAATTTACTGGAATGTTTTGTAACCCTTTTTTATTTAGGTGTTCAAAGCTGCTCAAACATCAAGTGCCAGTCAGAGAAAATGGTCCGAAATGGCAAAATGTGACAGTAAAATAAATAAGCTGGTCAATATGACTAACAAAACCATTCTATATGCTCAGTGTCATGAAGTTTAATGAACTCATAGGTTCACATTCTTTAAACAAAAACATATAGAAGGAAGTGCAATACTTCCTGGAGTAGCTTTTTATTACTGCACTCTTGAATGACATCGGCTTAAATTTCATCTATAAAAACAAAGATGACTCATTTTAGAAGGAAATGCATACAAAGTGAACAAAGTCTTCTGTGGCAAAGGTGACAAAACCTGGCACAACATTGCTAAACTGAATTAAAAATGGCTTATTAAATTTAAAACTATCATCACACTGATGAAATTGTTGGAAAAAAGGTTTAAGCAATAAAAGTGTTTATTGTCATCCACAGAATTGTGTTCTTAATCACAGGGAGACTTGTTGCGATGCACGAACACATCTGTCCAGATTATCAACACTCCAGGCAAGTTGAACTGTTCAAAGTCAGAGCGATCCTGTGTCGATGAATGAACAAACACCGATAAATAATACGGTGACCAGGAAGCCACGCCATGAAAAAACATTTTACAACCTTGACAGTAAATATACTTCAAGGAAATTTCAACTCCAGACAACTCAGCTTTGTTCTTTTTTTATGCATGTTTGTAAAGTTGATAGCCTCAGTGAACAGGATTAGAGCTTCTGATGAAATAAAATGATATCAGTATATTAAAGTTACACCCACCTCGCACAATGCTCTATCCTCTATTAAAACACTGAGCCTACACATTTGTAAACATGAATTACATGCAGCCTGTACTCCGGTAAATCGTGATATACTGTTTCTTTAAGAAACAGTTTGTTGCGATTCTGATACTGAGAGAATTCATCTTCTTTTCATGGCATTTGACTTGAAACTAAGTTTCTCAGGTGATTTTTCAAGTGTTGGGCTATTCCGGCGTCAGGAAATACAGGTTTGAGGCGGGGTGTTTTGTTTAGTTTATTCACAATGCTTTCAATTAATATGCAAATGTGTTGTTGGCCCTTTTTTCAACCGACCAGTTTCACTTTGTGAAATGGCATTGAAACACCATCCATCCACTCATCTAGATTGGTTACGCCCTGGAGAGGTCATCAATCCATCACTGGGTCCTCATAAACCAAAAACTTAAAAAAAAACCCAAAAAAACATTCAGATTTCTGACTCTTATATCATGTGACGAATGGATGTATCTTTTGTAGTCGCTGCAACTTTAACATTTTGAGAAGTGCTCAGAGTCTTTTTGCACCTTTAAAGAGAATCTGTTAGTTGAAAAGTGGTGAGCTGACTCAGCTTATTGGCCATGGTGAAGGAATGACATCTTGATTTATCTTTTGTCGTCAGAACAGAAACACATTCTTGGTGAATGAGGAGATTCCAGTCAGCATATCAGTGTTTCCATTCATCTGCCTGTTTTCTGCTTGCAGACTTACATAATCTAGCAGCAAATACTTGTTTAATGTTTAAAAAGCTTTATTATTTCTTGAACTGTCATTAAAGTATTAAGTGATTTTAACCTCTTTGTGGTTCAAGATGTCACAGTTTAGAGCAATCTAAACATTAGAAAAATTGGTACGAGAAAAACTGACTGCCAAACGGACTATGTATGTGTTGTGTTAGACTCTATTATAAGTTGTCAGCTGCCTGATTATGAGTTACTTGCAAAGTAAAAAAAATGTTATATTAATACTGCGGAGATTGAGGACATGTTACAAAGGGGTGGTGGACCCAAATGCAGGATCTGGAGGCAGGAAGGTTGAACGTAGATGTTTATTTCCACATTAAAAAGACTTGACACAGGAACGCATGGCGCTAACAAAATGAACCAGCAAACAGAACTGAAACCGAGGGCTATAAATACTGGAAAACCACACAAGACACAGGTGTGGTGAATGAACTAAACAAGACCAAGTGAATCTAATGAACAGGAACAAATGCTAAACAAGAAACAAGGGAACTAAAACAGGGAAGACCAGAACTAAAGATACATTAAAACCGCAAGCGGTGATATAGGCCCTCGCACCATGGCGCCGCTCGGCATAATGCCACTGCCTCCCCTGGCAACATCCTTCCCATGCCTCTCTTGACCTAAAGTGCAGCCAGACTGCACTTCAGGCCATTTAGGTCTTATGAAGGGTCACTTCCTGTCACCAAGGGGCGGGGCTAACTTATCATCTAATTATTGGCATACAGAAATGTGAAGGATATGACTGGCATCATCTGTAGCAAATTTGGTGCAGGTTGGTTGTTTTTTGTGGGAGTTATGTCAGTTTTCCTTTTCATTGCATCACATCTGCTTTGCTGCCCCGCCTCTCCTAAACGATATCCCCTATTAAAAGAAATAGCACAACTTTTAATCACACATGCCTCTTGAGCATCCCGACTCATTTGGGTTAAAGTTGGACAAAATTCTTAGAAGGAACTTATCAAAATGCATGACAAAGAAAATGACAGAAATTGCCCCAAAAATGACACCTTTTTCAAAATGGCCGCCTTCCTGTTTGATTTAGCCCATATGTCCAAGAGACTTTTGAAGGTACCAGAAGGGTCTACAATTGTGCTGAATTTTATCCATGTCAGTCAATATAGTGGGCGGGGCTGATTGATTGAAATATTGGAGGGGGCGCTATAGAGCCATTTACTATCTTCTCCACTATATTTTAATTTTACTCTATTAAGGAGATAACTGTCATGACTCATGACAAGTATGATGAAGATCAACAATTTCATGGCTTTGTTACAGGTACTTCCTGGTTCATGATATCAGACACTTGTTGTTGCCAAGGGGTGGGGCTAGTTCATAGTCATATTATTGCATTGTATATTTTGTTCATCATAGGACTGGCATCAAATGTGTCGATTCCTGTGCTGATATGTTGTTTTATGTGGGCGTTTTAGCAATAAGTCTTTGTTAATGAGACATAAAACTTTGAGGGCCCGCCCCTCCTAAACTAAATCTTCTATTAGAAGAAATAACACAACTTTAAATCACACATGCCTCCTGAGCATCCTGTGCAAGTTGGGTGTCAGTTGGACAATATCCCTAGGAGGAGTTGTTTAAAATGTATGGCAAAGAAATTACCCCAAATATGGCACCTTTTTCAAAATGGCCGACTTCCTGTATGATTTAGCCCATATGTCCAAGAGACTTTTTTGAAGGTACTGGCAGGTTCTCCAACTGTGCTGAATTTTATTCATGTCGGTCCATGTAGTGGGCAGGGCTGATTGATTGAAATTTTGTAGGGGGCGCTATGGAGGCATGCTGCATTTATTCCATTATGTTTCAATGGGGCTTAGTTCAGGGCCTTACTGTCATCAGTCATGGCAAGTTTGGTGGCGGTCCAAGGTTCCATGGCTTGGTCACAGGTACTTCCTGTTTCATGGCGTTGGACCGCCATTCGCCATGTCCCGTTTAGCGTAGCGACTTGAGGTTTTTATTGTGGCATCATGAAAGGGTTTGACATGTTTTGGAGGAGGCTCAAGTGTTTGGGACCATTTGCTTAGAAGCATGACCCTCAAACGTGGAAAAAACCACTTCCTGTTGTAAGTGGGCGGGGCTTAGGTCTACACCAGCAATGGTCACATTAATCTGTTCAGGACTGATCCCTTATTAATCCCTATAAATTTTAGGGTGATCAGATCAAAATTGAGAATTTTATAGTGATTTATGATGTCACGCCGCCGCATGGAACTTCGCCATGGCGTCACGGGCACGCCGTGCAGCGTAGAGCAACATCCTTTACCAGATCTCTTCACCAACATGTTTTGTGATGCATGAGTGAATTTGGGCCATGTGGTGTCCACCAAGCCAGAGTTATGGGTGTGTGAGCAAAAAACAACACTTTTGACCTCCAGGGGGCGTGGCTATTTCATAATCAAAATATTGACATATAGAACTCTGTAGGAGGGGACTGCCATCATATCTAGCAAATTTGGTGCAGAAATGTTGCTTTATGGGGGAGTTATATCCGTTTAATTTTTCATGGCGAGACATCAAACTTTGAGCCCCCGCCCCTCGTAAACTAAGTCTCCTAATTAAAAAAATAACACAACATTTAATCACACATGTCTCCTGAACATCCTGAGCAATTTGTGGCTCAGTGGGATAAAAGCTCTAGGACGAGTTCGTTAAAATGCGAGGCGCTAAAACGCCAAAATATTGACTTTGACCTAAAATGGCCGCCTTCCTGTCGACATTTCACCATGACATTAAGAGGATTTTTTGTTCGCCCTGTCATGTAGATCATGTGTATGAATTTTCATGCAGTGGCGGGGCACCTAAAATAGGTGGCGCTCTCGTTCAGTTTCGCCCGAACGGTCACGAGCACCTCAAAATATCAAATTTTTCGCATTCCCTTGGGAGGTTACGCAAAATTTGGTGAGTTTTCGAGCACGTTCAGGCCTCCAAAAAAGCCATTTAAAAGTGAGGAGAATAATAATAATAATAAACGCTAGAAATACAATAGGCCTTCGCACCGCCAAGGTGCTCGGGCCTAATAAGAAACGCTGCAATTACAATAGGCCTTCGCACCGCCGAGGTGCTCGGGCCTAATAAGAAACGCTGCAATTACAATAGGCCTTCGCACCGCCGAGGTGCTCGGGCCTAAAAACAAACCAAAAAAAGAAAACTCAAAACATACATCATGACAGGACAACTGCAGGCAACAGCCAATCTGTGCCAAAAGATCATAACCAAATGGCAATTAAGGTTGGGGGTTTGTTTTTTCTACTGGGAAATAAAGCTGAAACAAGTTTAATATGAAGAAAGTCCTTAAATCTAGTTATTCAATGAAACAAAAAATTCAGACACGAAGGCAACCCTTACTTTGAAGGAATGGCTTTGGACTTGATCTAAATGCTCATATTCCTAATGACTGAAAGCCAACCCCCTTGCACATTCCAGGAGGATGGTTTGAGTCCTATAAAGAGGGAAGAGGAGGTTTTGCAGTTAACAGGATCGAGAGCTGTTAACAGGACAGATAGGAGGCACCTGAGCATTAAAGGTGAGGCACCTGTTTTCAGGCAGGTAACCTATATGGCTTGAAAGAATTGACTGAAACATTTATCTTTTTTTCATATTTTCCTTGCTTTTCTTTAACATTATTCTACAACTTTTGCTTCTTCCACTGCTTAGATGTTTTTTTTTTCTTTTTTTTAAAGAATGTTTTAATTAATTTTGCTCAGCTTGTTCACAGGGGAATATATCACGATTAACACTTTCTCTTTTCACTTCTTTTCTATTTTAGATGAAGTGGTTCATTGTAGCTGCAGTTGCTGTGTGCGTCAGTATACCCGGCGCTTTGTGCGCCTCAGACACAGTCGGTATGCAGATTTTTTTTTTTTTTTTTTAAATTTTTTTTTTTTTTAACTTATTTTCCCTCTCTCCAGGAAATATTATTTCATAACTTTGTATAGGTGAAGCACTAATTTTTTCTCCTTCCTCTCCAGCCTGGTGTTACCATGACCCAACTTGCAGTGAGTTTATATTATATCTAAATGACCGCATATCTGTTGTCCTGACCTGTTAGTTGCAGCTCCAACTTTCGAGCAACTTAAGTCTCTTCTCTTCCATAGACGACACCACCTGGCCAACTATTGCTCCCCAGTTCTGCAATGGCACTCGCCAGTCTCCCATTAACATCGTCTCCGCGTCTGCCACGGCCAACGCCAACCTGACTGCGTTCAACTTTGAGAACTACGGAAACACCTCCGTTCTGAAAAAGATCAAAAATACCGGGCAAACAGGTGTGGAAATGGCAGCTTTGGTTCGCTTGCGTCACTTTACATTTAAATTTCAGGTGATTTCTGTTTTAACTTTTTTTTTTTTTTTTCTTCATCCCTTTAGTCAAGGTGACCCTCAGATCTGGTGTGAAGGTCTCAGGAGGAGACCTGTCTGAAGCATATGACAGCCTGCAGTTCCACATACACTGGGGTAATGGTTCCTCTATCCCTGGTTCTGAACATACTGTGGATGGCAAACGTTACCCCATGGAGGTAAATGCAGTTTATTTTATTTATTTATTTATTTTATTATTTTGTAAATTTAAATATTTTTCAGTGTCTTTGTATAAAAACTTATGACTTTCCTTGTTTCTCCCAGTTACACATAGTAAACAGCAAGTCATCCCTGAATGGCAACACAACTCTTGCTGTTGCAGACCCCGAAGGACTTGCTGCTCTTGGTTTCTTCATTGAGGTGAGAAAAACATACGATGAAGTTTAATTGCAGCTGTCATTCTACCTTGGAGTATAGTAGATTTATCTGCCACTTTTTTTTTTTTTTTTTAAACTTATAACCAGCATCATGGCCGGCAGAATTGTGTTCTGTTGGTGCCGTATTGTGTCAATAATTTACTTTCGCAAGAGGAGCTTTATGACCCCTCTTGATTTTTTTTTTTTTTTTTTTGAGACTGGGTCTTGGTCTAACTTCAATTTAAAAGTGATCCAAATCCTCATTGGAAATCTTTGAAGGATAATTTATCATTGGCAGCTAGGGCTATTTTCAACATATAAGTCTACAGTAACTGGTCAGTACTTGACCAAAGTTATGAATACTACTATCAGGAAAAAGAGAATACATATAGGGAATGTTTAAAATTTTCATCTATGCAGGACAACAATTTAAGATATATAAACATGGAACCATCATCACAATATAGCCAAGAGACTGTTGATTATCTGTTTATCTAGAAATTTAATAGTGTGTGTGTGTGTATATACATATAAATTGAAATGTAGGACTATAACGTAAGGTGGAAATGACAAAATAAGTGGAAATGAGCTGATTGTGGAGGTTTGCATGCTCCAAGTGCTTTTCTACTTTAAGTCTGAGTCTGTATTATTATTTTTTTAATTGGCCCATTGCTGAATTCACATAATACTGGATCTGACAAGGAGGAGGGGGGAGGAGAAAGTAAACAGAATAGAAAAAAGTGAAGAGACAGGGGAGGGGGGGGGGGGGGGGGGGGGGGCAACAAGAGGGAGAAGTATCCACCAGATAGAAATCAACAGCTTCAGCTGTAAATATGGAAAACCAGACAACCACCAGCTACAGTTGCAAGGAAACAAAACACAGCAAAATGACAAAACATCTGCAACATATATTCTGCCACAATTGCTACTGTAAACTTATTTTGCACTTTTCTTCCCAGGTAATGTCAGGCAATGAAACTGGGCAGCCGGCCAGCTGGAAAAATCTGACATCCTACCTGTCGAGCATCGTAGACAAGAGTAAGATGACTCCTCTTGTGGATTTTACATTTCTGTTGCTGTTTGGTGAAAGTTAGTCTCTTCAGCGGTCATTTATTTGTCCTCAGACCAGGCAGTAGATATCGCACCTGGGATTTCTCTGGACAGTCTCCTGACTGGAGTGAATCTCACAAAGTATTACCGTTACCACGGCTCACTGACCACCCCGTCCTGTAACGAGGCTGTGGTTTGGACTGTGTTCAAAGATCCAATCATGGTCAGCAGAGATCTGGTAGGTTATTTTACATATATTACACAGAATGACAAATCTTGTCTTTTCAAACAGCTGACTGTCTCTATCTCCCTTCCAGATTGACCTCTTTAGCTCAACGGTGCGTATCTCAAACAGCACTTCACCTTTGATGGTTAACGTCTACAGAAACCTGCAGTCAGCACAGCCAGTATCAACACAGCCAAACAGCGGCAGCTTTGTCCCATCAGGGCAATACTCTCTGGTTCTGATGGTCATAAGCATCATCGGCCTTCTGACCAGGTGTTAAAGCAAAAAGAGAATTGAAGCTGAAGTTGCTGTGATGCAGGTCAACCAGTTAGAGGGGTACATGCTCCTCTTTTTTAATGATAAAATGTGCAATAAATGCTTTAAGTGCCTTCCAGCATATGTTGATGAAACTGTGCCATAGCAAGACTTTAATTCCACTGTAGCTCTCTACATCTATATAATGATAAATAAAAATAGTTTGACATCCATATTTTTTCCTTTAGTGTGGTGGTCCCTGGTGTCTTTTCAGGGTTGGGACTTCTGTAACAAAGCTTGTTCACTGCAAGTTTTAAACTGTATATGGTATCCAAAATTATATGTATAACAAACGATGCACCAAATTAAATTTTTTCAGACCAAAAATGTAAATTTTTTTTTTCCTTTTTTTAAAAAAAAAAAGAAAAAAAAGGATGCATTACATTTACTTAATAGAGTTTAGTTTAGATATTCAGCAGTCTGAGTGTTTTGATGTTACATTGATGGTGGCCTGTGTGAAATGTTCGTAGTTGGCAACAGTTGCTGATAATTTCTGTTTGTTTGTTGGTTTTATATTGCTGCCTGAGTTTTTATTTTTAACGTGATTTTTATGTTACCCTCATAAGAACAGATTTACCTGCTAATGATATGCTGTTAAACTGAACTCTAAAAAGAAACATCTGCTGCATCTTTTTGTTGGTGTGATGAAGGACTGACATTTAACTTGAACACCTTTTTTATCTGAATGATGTACTCTGCATTTGTGTCTGACATTGTGATGCATAACTTGTATTGTAAAACTGACCTCCTGAGCTCATTAAAAGATTTATCCATCACATTTTCACATTCTTGTTTTTACTATAAGTTGCTAAAGGAAAATCATGGGTTTTGTGACATTACATGATGTGGAAGAAGAGGAAAAAAAAAAAAAAGTGACGCGTCGACCTAAATCCCATTGTAATGCTTGACTAATGGCAGCGTTTGATCTTGTGTTCACAAAACCATTACTTTACGCAAACAAATCTGTGCACATTTCCCTTCAAGCCTGCTTTCCTGCAGCTGGAAGTGAGAATCTGGTTTTTCATCACACTGGTTTTAACCTTGGCAAGTGATCTCTGCCATTCAAAACTTAAACTGGTTTTGATAAACAGCGTAACTGAGTGACAAAAGTGTTGAATAATGGTTAACTCTGTGTATTATTGGAGTATTGTGAGAAAAATGAAGTCTTTTGAAGTAAACCTAACTTGTCTCCAACTTATATTGCTGCCTGAGTTTTTATTTTTAACGTGATTTTTATGTTACCCTCATAAGAACAGATTTACCTGCTAATGGTATGCTGTTAAACTGAACTCTAAAAAGAAACATCTGCTGCATCTTTTTGTTGGTGTGATGAAGGACTGACATTTAACTTGAACACCTTTTTTATCTGAATGATGTACTCTGCATTTGTGTCTGACATTGTGATGCATAACTTGTATTGTAAAACTGACCTCCTGAGCTCATTAAAAGATTTATCCATCACATTTTCACATTCTTGTTTTTACTATAAGTTGCTAAAGGAAAATCATGGGTTTTGTGACATTACATGATGTGGAAGAAGAGGGAAAAAAAAAAAAGTGACGCGTCGACCTAAATCCCATTGTAATGCTTGACTAATGGCAGCGTTTGATCTTGTGTTCACAAAACCATTACTTTACGCAAACAAATCTGTGCACATTTCCCTTCAAGCCTGCTTTCCTGCAGCTGGAAGTGAGAATCTGGTTTTTCATCACACTGGTTTTAACCTTGGCAAGTGATCTCTGCCATTCAAAACTTAAACTGGTTTTGATAAACAGCGTAACTGAGTGACAAAAGTGTTGAATAATGGTTAACTCTGTGTATTATTGGAGTATTGTGAGAAAAATGAAGTCTTTTGAAGTAAACCTAACTTGTCTCCAGTCTCCATCTGTTGTCAGGTTGCACCCCTCCCAGGGGACAGACGATTACATCACAGAAACAGCAGGTGTGGACAATTTTTTCTGGGAAAAAAAAGCATTAAAGAGGCTATCATGTGAGTCCATTTATTCTCTAGAGCTTATCAGATTTACCATTTGAAATCAGCAAGCTCCCCGGAGACGGTGTTTTGTTCGATGAAATTCACTTCAAACAATGTGACACAATAGCCAGAAATAACAAGCTACTGTTAGCTACTCAGGTTAAACAGCATTCATTCCTAAATTTTTGCTACTGTAACACCCGCATTTACTATCTCAGATAAGTGTGCCATGTCACTGCGGTTCAGGGGTTGCCAACAAAGCTGTCACTGAGCCATTTTGTGCCCGAAATGCAAGCATCTTCTGCCTGCAGGTGCTCCTGGATGGTCACAAGACAACTCTGCCAATTCGATATCTCTAAAGTTCATGATAATAGTTAACAGATAACCACCAACAGAATTTACAATGAATAATCTCATCAAGGTTTAATAAAGTATTCAATTCATTTAAATGAATTTTTCTTCATAAAATCCAACTGTCATGCTCCAAAATCTAAAAACAAAAACAAAGCAACAATAAACAGCAGGTCCTTTGTGTTCATAGCATGGCTTTTTTTTTTTTTTTTTTTAACAAATCATATGTCTTAAGGTACTTTAAAATATGCAGATACCGTAAACATGCACAAATATGTGTGTGACACTGACATAAAGAAAAATGACTCATAGCATCTTTGTGTTGCCTGTGTGTTTGTCATTTGGTTGTATAAAAGCTTATTAAGAAGAGGGAGTATCCCATTGGCTGCATTGTGGTGTTATGTTTCCTTTTATCCTTGGCTTGATGTAATGCAACATTCCATCTAGAAATTGGAACATGGGAAATTCTATAGCATAGTGTAAAGTGGAACCAATTCAATGAATTGACAAAATGCGAATGAGACAAAATAATTCCAGGAAAACAGTCTGCGATTATATCATTCTACACATACTTTTAATATTAACCCAAACATGTGAGCTGTAATGTTGTGTGAGGAAATTATGTAGAGTCTTTATTACTCTCCATTGGGATGTAGGGAGTTGCACAAAAACCAGCCGCACATCTTTAATCTCGTGTCAAAGGACAAGTTCAGGGAAACCCAAAATTCAGACTTTGTATTGCTTCACTGATTACCAACATAACAGCGATCAAGAGGATCCAGTTGCTCTTCAGCGACTGAGACGATCCGCTTAAGTCACAGCTGCATTTCTTTGGGTTTTGAGGAATTGGTAGGGTGGGGTTCAAACGAGGTGTTGGACATCTGAGCCAGTCTACTGCGGTGGATTTAGGAGTGACATCGTCTTGGGTCAGTCCTCCACTCATGATCCAGTAGAAGCTGTCCTTGAAGAAATATGCATCTCCTAAAGAAAATCAGCACATTTGGCACATTTAAAATCAGAATATTAATTTATACCTGATACTTGAATAATTTCTGTGTATTTATGGGGAATAAACCCTTTGAGATGCATTTTTGACTTGTTGGTACACATAAAGCCTAAACATTGTATAGGAAAATCTGCATTCTTATTCAGAATAGGTTGAATAGAGTGTGTTTTATATGAATTGACCAGAGATTTTTATAGATGTTTGAATTGTATTTTTTGCCTCATCGGTAGAGTTTCATTAACAAACCACCATCAGGAGTTTACTAAGGAGTAGCGTGTACATAACGAGTCAAATTAAGCAGAACGGAAACAAAGTTAAACTCTTTTTTTCTGTTTCTATACGTTTTCTGATACATTTTCTACCTACAAAATTAAATAGTTTGGCCAAGTCTTTCATTTAGTTTGTTTTGCTTGGAAACGCCTTGGTTACGTGTGTGACACTCATTACTCTTATCTTGATTTTTAGCTTCCACTATCAGGTGTGCCAGCTGAAGAATCTCACCTGGTCTGTCCAGCCTTGTTTATCTACAGCTCGTGTCATTCACAGCACATTTATTTATCTAATACAACGCTACCTTCTCCCCAGCTGATAATGTCGTCCATATGGGTGGGCATTCCTTCCCAGACACCGTTGTCCCGTGGGTAGCCTTGTTCTGGCTGCGTGGTCACTTGCTCTCGCTTGCGGCTCTCATCGAACCTCCAAAACTGACCCCCGCTGAACAGGTAGGTCTTGCCGTTGTGGGCCCAAATGAAGGCTGCCTCCACCCTGTCCACCAGCGCCCCACTTTTTGTCTTCATACCCCAATCAGAGAGGGGCCGGGGATACCCACTCATGGCCACTGTGTCTTTGAAGACCCAGTACTCAGAACCTGGAGAGATGAAAGACAATATTACTGAGTTGAAATGATTCTCTGGTTTAGGAAGTTTGTTGAACGATGGTACTTTTGTTTAGTTTTGCAGATTTTTTTTTGTTTTATTTTTTAATTAAGACGAATATATTAAGGAAATCAGCCACAATATGAAAGCAACGATGATGTTGAAACGAGAATACAATCAGAGTTAAAGAAAAGTTTCATCACTTGTTTTTTTAAAGTCTAAAATTGCATTTGTGATTATCGTTAAAACCAAATATGTCTTCTACAGTGATTATTCTACCCATTAATCCTTCCTCAGATTAATCACAGCAGACACTCAAAATAGCTCCAAAATCTATTCGAACCTTCTGCACTGATTCACAGGTACCTGAGCGTAACATTTTCTTTCTTACCAATGAAGAAGATGATCCTGCTGTCACTCTTTCTCTCATAAACCGCATCGATTTTATTTGTTTCTGGTGGAAGGCCAATCCAGAAATTTTTGATCTGTGCCGGTCTCAAAGACACCAACGACCCATCTCGCTTTGTTCTCCAGAACTGTGCACCTTTCCAAGAAAAGAGACACCAGCATGAAGAATTTACTCAGAAACAACACAGCCGATAAAGTGGATCTCCAAGAATAAATAGTTTAGATTTTGCAGGAATTTTTACACTTTTTCTTCCTTAAGTTTTTTTCTGTGTGTGTGTGTGTGTGTGTGTGTTTGTGTGTCCTGGATGTTTTATTACCTCTAAAGAAAAAGACCTCTCCCCGAATATTTGCTATTGCATCAAAGCCTCCTTGACACCGCTCATGGAATGAAGGATCAGAACTGGGACAGAAAGAGTTTTTTAAACCTGATCAAACTAGAGTATTTTTATTGGATGTAGTTAGATAAAGAAATCACTAGAGGGCGTAAGAAGACCCAACATGACCACTGTGAGTCTCCTTCAGAGTGCTCTCAAAACTATTAATTATAAGACCATGAGTGGAAGCAGCTGGTCAGTGCCTCTTGTCTGTATAGAGGTGTAGAATAGTTTCCTTGGGTTAACTCACGACTGTGTTGGTCTTGGGGGTGGTGGACTTGGAAGACGTGGGATGTCAGGATTAACGCCACCCGGTCGCCCAGCATCTCTTAAGCCTGTATAACAATAACCACAAACAGCATGATGCCAAGGGGGAACTGAAAGCTGATGACAGCTTAAGAAAAACTTGGGACAAACCACATTCTTTGCAGTGGAGTGACAGACAGCATGTACATGTTTACTTTTCTTTTCTTTTCTTTTTAAGACCCCAGTGGAAATTTTTCAGTAAACATCCCTCTTAGTGCAGCCTTACATGCTCCGCTAAAGATAACTGGGCAACATATCACAATACTGGACACAAAATTTGCTTCAATACTAGGGAACACAGATGTGAATCGGGAACTTATGGGTATAACCAGTACTCACTGGTGACCACACAGGCCAGGCTTATTAGGGAACTACTAATTAGTTACCAGACAAAAAAAAAGAGGAACATGGCAGGAACAACTGCTTAGTAATCAGGGAAACAAAGAAGGAATGAGTCAGGGACTAATAGACAATTAAGCAGTACTTACTGGTGACCAAGAAAGACCAGCTGTTCACTAAGAAGCCTGGTGGTCACCAGTAAATACTGGTTAATTACCCTTTAGTGCCTGGTAGTCACCAGTAAATACTGGTTAATTACCCATAAGTGCCTGGTGGCTACCAGTATATACTGGTTAATTACCCATTAGTGCCTGGTGGTCACCAGTATATACTAGTTAATTACCCATTAGTGCCTGGTGGTCACCAGTATATACTGGTTAATTACCTATTAGTGCCTGGTGGTCACCAGTATATACTGGTTAATTACCTATTAGTGCCTGGTGGTCACCAGTATATACTAGTTAATTACCCATTAGTGCCTGGTGGTCACCAGTATATACTAGTTAATTACCCATTAGTGCCTGGTGGTCACCAGTATATACTAGTTAATTACCCATTAGTGCCTGGTGGTCACCAGTATATACTAGTTAATTACCCATTAGTGCCTGGTGGTCACCAGTATATACTGGTTAATTACCTATTAGTGCCTGGTGGTCACCAGTATATACTGGTTAATTACCTATTAGTGCCTGGTGGTCACCAGTATATACTAGTTAATTACCCATTAGTGCCTGGTGGTCACCAGTATATACTAGTTAATTACCCATTAGTGCCTGGTGGTCACCAGTATATACTAGTTAATTACCCATTAGTGCCTGGTGGTCACCAGTATATACTAGTTAATTACCCATTAGTGCCTGGTGGTCAATAGTAAAAACTGGTTAATTATGCATTAGTATGCGGTGGTCACCAGTAAATACTGGTTAATTATCCATTAATTCCTGATTCACCCCTAAGGTGTTCCCTTTTAACAAAGCAAATTTTGTGTGACCAATAATTGACTTAATCTGAGAGCACCATTGACATTTTCAATTGATTTTTTGATAAGAGATAAATATTAGTAATAGATGAAGAAAAGGAAAAACAAGTGATTATTGTGTGAGATTTATATCTGTAACTTTAAAGGGATTTTTAAAAGCAAAGCTCTGATCTGAACGGGTGTAGAAATACAAACATTTGAAATGGAATTTTTGGCCTGGCGAATATTCAGCCAGTCACGTTCAATCCACATCAGGGGTGAAAGTAGATCTAAATCCTTGTCTGTCACTCTGTGCATTTTAAAATAGCATGGTCAAAACCCAAACAAATAAAAACATTTCAATATTTTCCTGTAGGCTGCCTGTAGATCTATAGAGACGACAGGAATTAAAAACAACTTGACAATATGTTAAACTATTTCTTTTCATTTTAATCTCTTGACCTCTGTGGACCAGTTGTGGAAAATGTCCCAGTGCATTAAATCAAATGCCCTGATCTCCATAGCAACCGCTGTGTTTCAGAAGAAGACGCACATACACAATGAAATCTCCAGTTGTAAAGGCATAAGCAGTTTATTTTCCGAGCGGTTCCATGTCATTAAAATGGCAAAACGTAACACAGAACACCACTACTTACTCTCCTGCTGAACTTAATTAGGGTGTTTTGCAACACATGTAAAGACATTGGAAGGCTGGCTGCAGAGGAGACCACCAGGATCTTAATGAGGGGAGGGGGAGAGAAGCAGGGCAAGAGCCTTGAGGAAGAGAAAGAGATGTCTGGCCAAGGTGGCCAGCATGGACTAAAACAGCACCGATGGTTCTGAAATGAATTGGAATGACTTCAAATGAATTATTAAATAGATAAGGTCGTTATCAATACTTCATGCTAATAACGGATTTATGTTCTGACCCAGCTTGCAGTCATGACTGGTTCTGAATGAGCAGCCGCCCTCCTAGGTACTACATATCCCGCCACTGAATCTTTTAGTGCTATGCAGTACTGAACCATACCGAAACACTTTAAAACATTAAAATATCACATCTTTCCAATACCATAGCAACCTAGTAGCATGGTTATAGATTAAAAGGTTAGTTTTCCCACATTTTTCAGCAAATGCTTCGAAAACATTGGTGTTTATGTATAGATCATCTCTAAATTTCACATTTGTTAACACTTTGACATGCAGAAAATGTAGTAGTAAATCCAGTACCGTCACATTGTTTCAAAAACATTTCCAAAATAAGATTTGGCAAACTAACACAACAATTTTGACCAAATTTTTCTAAATTGCCCCAATTGAGCGTGGAAATGATCAGTGTCATGTATAAACATCAATTAGGAGTAAATCAAGCGCCATCCTGACAAATGCAAGGATTAACTGCAGTCCTTCACTTTATGGGTTCATGAAAATACTGTAATTTTGGATATTTTTTAAAACTTTATTTGAAAGGGCTGCTTTTTTAGCTGTGGACCAAGTTATGGAGTAAAAATACGTTTGTTTAATAAGGTTAAATACAGAGTGTTTTTGTAGCAAATGCTGAATGTTGTTACATGCTTGGGAAGTGGTTTCTCTTTCTAAATAAAAGCAGATTAGATGAGAAATGGAGGTGAGTTGTAATGATACCATGTTCTGCTCCTTTTAGCTCCCATGCACTCAAAATGACATACTGCAGTGCTGACATTAGTTCAGTCTTTGAATTTTAGCTTTTAGGCTTGAATGCAGACCCTGGGACTGGTCCATCTGCTCTACCTGTTGCAGTTTTTCCACCTTACTTACCCACCTGTTTCCTTCATTTGGTTTTCCCTTTTGAATTTGTATTATGATGGGTTGCTGCTGTTTTTCTCGTTGCTCTTTCTAAGTTATAAACATACCTTTAAGTTTTCCATCCCTTGTCTTTTTAAAAGTCTGCATTTAAACCAGTATTTTACTGTAAGGCTTCGTAAATTCACATTAAAATAGTTATTTCCTGGGACTTAAAATGTTAATTCATGAGAAGATTTCTTACCAGAAAAACAGAGAGAGAAGAGGGAAAAAACACAATAAACAATTGACCGTGACTGACCGTAAAGCTGTTGGATGGCCAGTGTGTCATCCAGGGCTAATTTGAACGTGGTGGCGTCTCCCACAGATCCCTGATAATACGGTCGCATGATGGACGGATTAGATGAAGAGTGAGACAGGCCCAATGCATGGCCGAACTCGTGCACTGCTACTGTGAACAAGTCTGTGCTGCTGCCGTCACCTGTGAAAGTAAGACTTTTTTACAATTTGGATCAAATCTGTAAAAAAAAAACAAAACAAAACAAAACATGCCAGGGAATCTTCTCCCACTTAATTAGGTGATGTTTCTACGTTTAAACATGTTCTGTATGTTAGAAAAGTTCATTTAGACTCATCCATCTACCTCCATAACTCCAGATTTCATGATCATCAAAGTGTGTGTCACCGGCCACCTCATCCTTGCCAGGAAAGAAGGCATGAGCAAGGGTGCCACCCTGCCCGTCAAAAGGGTACCCATCATCATGGAGCAAGCGGGCAAAAGACACTCTGATGTCCCCTCCAGCAGTGGTGTCCCTGTTGTCATGTGGCAGCTGATGGAAACTCAAGGGGGCCGCGTCACTCCATGCTTTAAAGGCGAGAGCCAGAAGGGTGTCCACCAAATTCTTAGAGAGGCCAGGTGACGTGGATGGCATTGGGTAACTCTGGACGCTGCAGATATCACAACAAATCCAAAATTTCATCATAAACCAGCTACCGTTGTGTTTATTAAGAAACTGTTTTTTGGGGGGGGGGGGTTTCATCTTGGGGATATTTTTATTTAGAGAATTTTAAAATGATTAATATTTAATTTAAAAAAATTCTTTCCTCAGTGGGATTATTTAATCCTGACATAATCAACAGTGTTTCTCGCACATTAGTATCTGTTTGTTTGATAAGCAAGCATGACGGAAAAACCCAACGGCAATGATTCATATGCAGTAAGGTAGTAATGAAGCCACAATAGCATGACAGGAAACATACCTCCATGTGAGGTCTGTCTTATGCCACTTAAGGCCTGACAGGGCATATCTTTTCCTGCGCCTCCTCTTCCTTCTCATGTCCTCCCCTCCAACAATATCGGGGAGAGAGCATCGTGGTGTGGACATGAGTTTTACCGTTTCACTGTCTGTAGGAGAAGTTGATTATGCACATGTATGTTGAAACTGAAGAGCGGATTACAAGGAAGTAACAGTCCTCATGTAACAGCAGACATGGGAATGTAATATACACATGATGTGCATATTATAAGGTCGTTACCGAGCAACCCAGTTTCCGGGACCCCGCCGAATCTCTGCATGACACGAATGGCATTCTCAATGCCCTCTTTGGTTTGCAGTTTGCTGGTACGGGGGTCAGGAGGAGGAAGATAGCCATATCTGCTCAGGAAGTCCTGGACAGAAAACAAGGAAAGCAGAAGAAATGAAGCAATGTCCAAGAAACAATTACAACATGAGACAGGGGACAAAAAAAAGGAAGCCTTATTTCTTTTTTTTCTTTTCTTTTTTCTAGTGCATTACTTCATGGTTGTGGAATCTTTAACAAGCCCAAAATCTCAGAAAACCAACAACTTAGAGACTCAGTTTGATGCCACAAAGGTTAATGTTGTTCTGCTTATGACTATGAACCCGACCCAACCTGACCCAGCCCTTCCCTCAAAAGGCAGCTTGTCTAAAGTCTGTTTCCTGTCAGGATTACAAAATCACAACCTTTGTTGTCAGTTGCATAAAGCGCTAGAAGTATTGAATAACTGAGCTGAGGAAGGTAGGCCAAAGCAGTTTTGGTGCAGGAGGAAATAATAAAAAAAAAAAATCTGATTCTTCACACTTATTCCGAAACTTGAACTTTTTCAGTCTCCACCCATTTTCAAACCCTCTTGCTATGATCAAAAGTAAAACGTGTTGGCTCAACTGTGTTTTTGTGGTTTTTACACACAACAGATATTGTGTGCTGTGATATGTGCATGCATCTTACTATCCCCAGTAGTCTATTCAATATAAAATACAATCATATTACATGTAATTTCAAGTTGGGGATAAGCACAGAAACGTTCATTTTCATTACATCCTATGAGACATAAAATCCCCATGGCAGAAGGGAAACTTCTTTTTCACATAAAAGACACACTGATGCTCAGAAATGTGAAGCTACATGGACACAAAGTTTGAGGAACAACGCGAGTGAAGTTAAACAGATAAAGCTCTCGGATTTCCAGATTGCACTGGCTTGTATTTGTCAATCATAATCAGGAAACGAAAATTGATTTTCTATTGTCACATGAGGCAAAAGGCAGTTTTCCCCTGAAGGAAGTCATAAAAATAGCATTCATGCTAAACAAACTGGGTCTTATGAACCTCAGGAGTCATGTAGAAACTGCCTTGTGTCCAACAGTCCTGCTTCACCATATGCCGCCTCTGCAAGATTCAACCCGTGTGTGTCTGGCACAAACTAACACATCCTTGCTCTTGCAACGTACCTTTTCCTCATAACATTTTCAGTGGATGCATAAGACATATTAATGAACATATTAGGAAGTAAAAGCTTTATTGGCTCGCACTCAAAAAATCCTTATCAATGAAGTGATGTAGCTACATCCTCCTTAACCCTTCAGAGGCAACAGGAAATCTGGATATGTAGAATAATGAATGAATGGGATGCTGGTCAAACTTTATCTGGCCGCAATGCATGAGTTTACACAGCCATACAAACATGCAAATGCTGATTTATTTAATTTAATCTTATATTTGTTAAGTATTTAAAGTGTTATCCATTTTATGGAAAAGGGTGGGATGCGATAAGCTTTACTTCTTCTCACTCATATTCGAAAATATTATATTTTTCTTACTTTAATACATTTGTATGTTACATTTAGGTATTTGGAACATAATATATATTTTAAGTGTTGATAAATTCCCACTCACCACGGCTTTGCTGTACTGGTTTGGCACTGGTGATGCGCTTCCCGTTAAGTTCCATATAATCCACAAGAGAAGAACAAACTCCATCCCAGTCACTGCAAGTAAAGCACTTATTTACCAACATTTCTATTTCTCTGAAGATTTTTTTTTACAGGATGGCATCATCTTAAAGTCTAAAGCCCCGACACAAAGCTCACCGTTGTTTCTCCTGTGAAGCTCCGCTGTCTCCTGAGACTAGGCTGGGCTGATCAATAGACTCAGTCTGTTCACACTCAGCACTGCACTCGCCCGGTTTGTGGTTTTCTTTTTTCCTCTTCTTACTCTTTCGTCTTCTTGTTTTTGTTTCAAACATGCCGTGCTGTATGAAGTTTTGTGCAACTTGCACGGAACAAAAACGTCTTACTGCAAGTGTGAAATCATCTAGAGAAGAAGAAGCAACCCGGTGGCGGATGGTTTTTTTAAATTTATTTATTTAAATTTAGTTTTTATTCATACACAACTGTGCTTTCAGCTCCATTATTAAACGGATTGTCCCTATGAAGTTAGCAGTCATCAATTAGCAAACACTGAATGTTAATGTAAAATCTTTTATAGCTCCACAAGAGAATTAATTCAACAATTATTAAAATAGAAAGTGTTCTAAGATCAATTTTATACCATAAAAAAATTGGAATCTAACATTTACTGATTTGCAAAATCTTAAATTAAACTCACAATGTCTACTGCAAAACGTAAGAACACAAGGACAGTGTTGAGTGTAAGTGTAATATTTTTCTTTCTCTTTTTATAGAGTACTCTTTTAATATGGATTCATTTCATTTCATGAATTCTATCTCAACATATAAGGTTGAAAACTTATTTAGAAATTTTAACGTTTGATTTCAAAGTCATTATGAAAACCTTGGTGGTTAAACCACAAACATACCTCTATGTGAGGGTTTGTTTGTATAGTTCTATATTATGATGATTATTATCGTTAGTATTATACAGTTATATTTTAAAGGATGACATCTTAGACCATTCGCTTAAACTCACAGTGCCCTATTGTTTCTCTAAACTGCTTACATCTATCTCATTCTCATGAATGATGCCTCAGGAATTCTTGGAAGAAGCTTCAATCCCAAATTCCATGTAGAAATTATTAGATCTTAATCAAGGTCAAAGGTGAAAGGCTGCGGTCACGATGTTCCCACAAAACTGGTTTTGTGAGGTGCTTGGGAAACCAGGTTTTGGCCTTAGCTCAGGAATTCAAACCCTAAGTATGACAATTAGTGTAGGATAGATTAAAGGATGCCATTTTATACTCAAAATGCCAAAGGCTAGTTTCACTGTGACATCCTGTCTTTACCTTGTTATAATGCTACAGCATCACTCAGGACCATAAAGAAACTGCACTTGTGAAGGTGGAATTTCCAAAACTCATAGTTTAAAATATTCACAGCAACTAGATTAAAAAAAAAAACAAACAAACAAACAAACAAAAAAAAAAAACCTACTCTTGAAATGCCTACTAATTTTCAACAAGAACTAAATTACTTTGTGTTGCTCAAAAAAAGAAAAAAAAGAAAAAAAGAAAAACAAAACATTCAGGGATGACTAACGAAGCTGCATTAAGTTGGAGTGCTCTGGCATCTGAGTCCCATTATGTTTTGCTGGTGTGCATTTTTATACTGCAAACCATCACTGGTATTGTCTTTCCACCTCCCTCCCCCTCTTCCTCTCATCCCATCATTAATTTCTGTTCATCCTCCAGGGTCCTTGTGAGTCATGCCATTAGCACAAATTGTAGCCCTGCTAATGGCAGGCCATTTTCAGTCATGTCCAGTTCATGTCGCTGCCCTGTGGAAAATAAATGGTCTTTTGACTGCTTAGTGCTGATGTACTGCATAATCCAGTCATGCTGGTACCCTTTTGAAGGTGTGTCCAACAAATCTGCACAGTGAACTCTGGGAAACTGAGTCAACAACATGCATGCAGACATCAGGCTTGCAGATTGTGTGATTTGCTTTAAGCCGGACATGCACAACTATAGGTCTTCATGATGTCCTGTAACAGTCCTGTGACAGTCTAATCTCTGTTCTTCATCGTACATCTGTGTGATTGGTTTTTGCCTAGTTCTGTCAAAAGAAACCTGCTGAAACACAGTAGAAAATCATTACCTTAACTGTACGGTGGCATTTTGTTACGAGCAGATTTATGTGAAACTAAAAAAAAAGTCTGGTTTAATTTCTTTTAGCAAGGTTTTACTGATAAACTCTAAAATAAGACATCTGATTTTTCTTCAAATTCATCACTTCAGACACTTTTCAGTCAAAAACCTGGGGTCTAGACAGCAATGGCACTTTACTCAGGTTTTGCCCACATGGAACTTTAAAGCTTAGTAAAATATATAAGGCAGCTTTAGCTGTACTAAATCTAATTCATATTTTTAGAAAAATAATTCTTAAGAAAAGCTCAGATGGGAACATTTTGTTGCTTTAATTTCCTTGCTTTATTGTCATAATCTGCTCTCTTCCATTCATTGTGGTATCCTTGCATTAAACACCTGAATTTAAATGTTGTGTTTTTAGACCAAAACACCTATTTCTGCAGTCATGTAAATATTAAACCTGAGATGCTTGAGAGATTAAGGGCTATTTTATGGGGAATATAGATCCTGCAGGTAAAATGGAAGGTCAGGGAAATCCTATGAAGGATCCAGATTCCTGGAAAAGGCAACAGGGTTGTGTCGTATGTTGAGTTTTAGCTTGTGAACAGTGTTTGGTAAATTATTTGCTTGAGTACTTTGAGTGCAAACCTTTGCTGTTACAGAAAAACCAAAAATGAAAAAAAACCCCCACTATATTACCCTGAAATACTTTAGAAATATTGATTAAATCACCTTTATTCATCAAAACATTTTGTACCAGGTTTAATGACGATAATCTTTTAATCCTTTAAGAATTGCACGTATTTTAAAGGTGACCTCTATACCTGTATTGAAATAACTATATCTCTGCACACAAGATCTATTTGAAAATATTTGGAGTGAAATTTGTTAACATGTGTATCAGTGTATTATTTGGAAAGAAGAAATAAAAGATGCCACTTATACGGTCACTTCTGACAAAGTTTCAGACTTGCCTCAAAACCCAAACACTGTTAGAATGAATATGAATTGAAACAATGCAGCTCTAAACCTGTATTAAATCATAGTTACAATATGTGAATATTATCTCTTCAAAGGCCAACTATGATATAGTGAAGCAGGATAAAATTAAACAGCTTTAGTGCAGACAGTTCAAGTGAGATCTCCAGTTTGCCACCTTGTCCCAGTTTGGTATAAGCTACACTAAACACCCCCCAACTGGGGGACCTCAAGGTATGAAAGGTTAGGAGGCATCACATGCAATAATTTATAAAGATCATATTGTATATAAATATAAACTGAAATAAAAACACATCATATTCTATTCAAGTAACTTTGACTAAATTCTTTCATCTCAGCTAAACATTGCTGTCTTTTCTTTCTAAAAACAAACAAACAAAAAAAAAAAAAAACCCCAAAAAACCACAGATCTTATAACTAAATTCATAACACACCATTTTTATTTTCATTAAAGGGATCCAAGGCCTTCACAAAAGGGTTGACTCTTGGTATCTATACAGTACTAACACAACACGAGACAACAACAAAATCAACACAAATGACCGATGTGAACAAGTGAAAAGACAGTTAAATAAGAGCTAAAAGACATTTCATATGAGATGCATCAACAGAACCAATAGTCAGAGGAAAGTGAACAGAGCTTAACACTCTGCAAAAAACAGCAGCTGTACATTTGATTCATTTCTGCAAGTAGTTGATTGTCAATAGCGCCATCTTTTGGTCATGCACAGTTAAAGTCAATGCTGTTGTTTGGACAGTGTTGCAGTAATTTCACAGTTTATTCCTTTGAAACTCCTCCTTCATCTTTGATTGTCAGTCTTGAGAGTGCTTGCATTTGGTGGTTTATATTTGGTGTGCAAGGATGCTTGATTGTCACTGACAGAAAAGTTTCATTAGTGATGCACAAATAAAACATTACAAATAAGGAAAAGAAATCTCCCATTATGTATCACTGCTCAACCTGTTACTGAGCTGCTTCTGCTTTTCTGTGTTAGTTTATTTTTCTCTTTTTGGATTGGCTGGGTAAAACATATGTCTACATGTATTTAAAGTATAGAGGAAATAAACAGCCTGTTGTAGTTATTTAAAAAATCTGCCACATATGTAAATGTTAGATCTGATTAACGTATTTTTTTTATGATTAGCTAAGTTGTGATCGTTGTAAGGAATCAAAGCTGTCATGGCCACAACTTCGTTTTGACAAATTCAACTTGTGCTTTGATCGGAGTCCACAGTGTGCTACATTCTTCCCTCTAATAACATCTGACAAAAATCCACAGATATCTTCATCATACAACAGATGTCTGTACAAAAATATGCGGCTTCAGTGCTGGCAGGATAGACAGGATTTACACTTTTTATGGTACGTTTTTAAAGTTTTAGTACAAGTGATTGCCATAAGCGAGTCGAAAATCTTCACAGTAGCCTCACACAGCTTAGGGAACAAGCTAGTTATCACAATATCACTGAGCTGCTCAAGTAACAAGAAACTGTGGTTACACTTCACAATACACCTGATCTCTGCTGGAATTTACTTAGTACTTCTGAACTGCCTTTTTTAGTGTGTAGCAGAAAAATGGTTTGAACCCGTTTCCTCTGCATGTGTGAGTGAAAGTGTGACGTTCAGTCTGGAAAGCTTCAAAAGAAACACCTATCTCAAAGTTAAGAGCTACGTTTTATGAACTTCCTGAATCCTTTATAGCTTTACGTACTTACAACCTGCATGACGAAATGTTAAACATAAAAGTCGCATTACTGACTTTTTGGAGCTTTTCACCTCATGACACACAGATTCATAAGAAGTCTTGTCTCATAATTTTGTTTTTATAAATTAATTTAAATTAAATAAAAAACGATAAATGTGACAAAAACAGATTTAAACAATTGAACTCTTTAAAAGCTCACTTTCAGCATCCCGAAAGACAAAACACCCCGACTTAAATAGTATCTTCTCCTGAATTTATTTTAATCCTATACCCAGTTTAGATATCAGCATTAGCATCAGTGAAGTAGCTAAAAAGATGAGTGAGCTGATAATACTAAGACAATACCAGCATGACCAGAATACCGCCAAGTGCAACCAAAGCTGCTCCTGGTTGAAATTGTAAACATTTAATGCATTTCAGGGTCTGCAACCCAACGAGGCTTCCTTATAGTTCAACCCCGTGCTTCCTTAATACCTGTGTCCAAATATTATTTTTATGACACTTTTTTTTTAATGCACCCTCACTCCCACTACCCCCCCCCCCCCCCCCCCCCCCCCCCCCCCATACCCCTTTTTTTCTTCTATTAGTCAGAGACTGTCTGGAGCTCACTGTAATCTAGCCCAGTATTGACCCAGGTTCTGACTCATGCTCTGTGGCTCAGTTCCTGGGACCTGGACTGGCACTGAAACCCCAGGTGATATGAGCCCTGCATGGAGGAGAAGGAGAAGAAAAAAAGGGAATCAGTTCTGGGCTTAGTCTCATCTCATCTTTCTTTAATCTGATAACAGACAGACAGACAGACAGATCCTAAATGAGTCCAAATCTGTTGAAATGATCACCTACCTGTATTGGAGTTGGCTGAGGGAGGGGACTGCAGGTGGGGGGAGGAGTACGCCGATGAGTCAAAACTGCGTGGTGCAGAAGGGGATGGAGGTAACATGCAGGAGTAGGAGGAGGCCGACTGGGGAGGAATTGACTGAGAGCAGACACAGAAGTGGAGACATAATGATTATGACTGATACAAAGCATTATCACATTATTGTGTAACATTAAAAAAATGTAGCCATATTTGTGTGTGTGTGTGTATTCTAGTATTTCCCAATCCTAGTCCTCAAGTACAACTGCATGTTTTAGAGGTAAACCTAATTTTCCACATATTAATTAAATGAACGGCTCATTCACAGGCTGCAAAGAACTTGATGAAGAAGATCATTAATCTGAATCAGGTGTGTTGGAGTGGGAAGACCTCTAAAAGATGCAAGGCAGCGGTACTTCAGGACCATGATAGGGAAACAAGGCGAATTGCAGCAATGATGCTGTTTAACCATATGGAGGTGCTAGTGTACAACACAAAATCTGTAACTGCAACAAATCCAACATATATGGAGTTTCTACAGAATAAAATGTCATGTTAAATAATAGGAAATCATATAAAAGTCTGTGTACTTCTGTATTACTCTTTTATAATACTCATGTATGACAATGAGCACAAAAAGCAGAGTTGCATGCATATTTTAGATATACAGTTGTGCTCGTATGTATTCATTCCCTTTCATTAAAGAAAAAGCTGAATTTCCAACTGAAGACTTAAAAAAGGAACAATAACAAAAAATTTGCAAAAATATCATTTGGTAAAATAAGACACTGTTTTTCTTTTCATTTAATTGAGTTGAAGATTTAAAAAAAAAGCAAAAAAAAAAAAAGCAAAATGGTCCTGGACAAATTAAAGCACTTTTCTGTTGAACAGTGGGACAAAATACCTGTCAACAGGTGCAGAAGTCTGACTGAGAGGAACAGAAAACAGCTGAATGTACCGGAAACATTAAAGGATTGTTTAGCAAAATGTTAGTGACTTCATATGTAATAAATTATATTGTTTGTTTGCCTTTAAAATAAAAAAAAAAAAATCTATTGAACCAGAATTAAAAAATAATGTAAAGATTTTCATAAAATTTTGACTGAAATTGAATAAATCACTTTAGTCAATTTCAGCTTATTTTACAGGCAGCTTTTTTTCCCCTTCTTTAATGAAAGGGCATGAATGAATATGAGCACAACTGTATGTAGAACCATGAGAAAATCAAACAAAAATAAATTTATTCGATGCAATTAGACTAATAGAAATGGTAAACTCCCATTATCTTTTTGATCCTGAGAAATGTTAGAAAGAACTCATTTTATTCTGAGGACCCAGAGTTTAAGCATTAATTGTATATCGTGTTGATATACAGCTGATATGAACTTCTTCCCAGTGGGAAAAACCTGCACAACAAACAAAGACAGTTTCACAGAAGATCCAGATTTATATTACAGTGAATTTTATTAACGCTAAAATATTGACTGATAAAGAAAGAGCCATGAGAACAAGCAATATCTATAAATAACCTGAAAATGCAACTATGCAAGGCTCTAACACAGGGGTAGGCAATTCTGGTTCTCGAGTGCTGCAGTCCTGCAAATGTTAGCAGTTTCCCTGCTGCAACACACCTGATTAAAATAAATGGCTAACTAGCAGACTTGTGCAGAGCTTCACATCAAACTAATTAGGTCTCATGTGTGCCAGGTGCGTTGCAGCAGAGAAACTCCTAACATTTGCCGGACTGTGGCACTCGAGGACCAGAGTTGCCATCCCACTGCTCTAACATCCTCACTGCAATGTGACATTGTGAGGTTTTATTATAGTTTAAATGTGTATTTTAGGGCTGCATGGTGGCATAGTGGTTGGCACAGCAAGAAGGTCGCTGGTTTGATCCTCAGCTGAGGTGAGGTGAGCTTGTGACAGCGGTTCTGCATGTTCTCCTGTGTTTGCGTGGGTTCTCTCCTGGTACTCTGGCTTCCTCCCACCATCCAAAGACATGCATGTTAGGTTAATTGGTTATTCTAAATTGCCCATTGGAGTGTGTGTGAGCGGTTGTTTGTCTCTGTGTGGCCCTGCGATGGACTGGCCACACAGACTAAAGGGTGTACCCTGCCTTTTGCCCAAAGACTGCTGGGATAGGCTCCAGCTTCCCTGCGACCCTTCCTCGGATTAAGCCAGTGTTTCTCAATTCCGGTCCTCCAGCCCCCCTGCCCTGCAGACATGATCGTCCTCCAAACCACCCGAGTCAGATTATTGAACTTCCTCATCAAGTTCTTTGCAGACTGTTAACGTTAACTGTTAAACTGTTATTTTATTCAAGTGTGTTAAAGTAAGGTTACCCATAAAACATGCAGGGCAAGGGGGCCTGAGGACCGAAACTGAGAAACACTGGATGAAGCGGTTAGGATAATGAATGAATGTGCATTTTGCAATAATTTTACTGACATTTCTCAAGGCATTTGTTAAAACCGTTAGGAAAACTGAATCTTTGTATTCTTGCTCAAATAACCGTCAAATCCATCAGTTTGAAGAAGACGGTTTCAGTGTGTGTGTGTGTTAAAATGGACAAATTTACAAAGCTGAAGGTTTAACAGTCAGCGGTCTAATTTATATTCCATCAAAGAAAAACACCTAAATCAGTTAGGTCTATCATCAAAATAATTTAGATATTTTTGAGGAATGAACACATTTTTTTAATGTTTTGTTTTTTATTTCTTAAACAACTGGGTTTCAATTTCTCATTCTTTTCTTTGTGTTTCTCAGTAAATGCTTTTTGCAAGACCGAATAAATGGAAAGAGAAATGGTTTTATGATGTATTCCCTGTGGACTTCAACGTGTTTTTGAGCAGAGCCTAAGTCACCCCTGCTGTTGTCAGAGTGATGTCACAGTTCAGATATTATTATGCTTTTAGGCTTCCATACTAAATTTTGATAAAATGTCGCGACCTTACAAGGATTCTTCACCATGACTCACTCATTAAAAAGGTCATTAAATGTGACATGCTGATACTAACATACTTGTGACAGTGAGCTTTACTTTAGATACTATTAAAATGATAATTATTGTGATAGCAACATTAAGTATAATGAATAATAGATTGTAGTAGTAATTCAACTATAGCGATAGTTGCACTGATAGCCGTGGTAACAGTAAGAATAAATGATGCAATACTATTAGAGTTTTATCAGTAAGACTACAAGCTCTGTGGTGATGACTTGCTTTGATATAGTTTGGAAGGTGATGATGAATGATGAATGATGAATGTCCAACCTGGACTCCAGATGAGAACACAGACAGCGAGCTGTAGCTGGGCAGGGACGACTCAGCCTGACTCAACATGGACCCTGGAGAGAGACACACACAGAGCAGCCAGACAGTGAGCACCCACTCACCCACACACACACACACACACACAAATGTGTTGAGAGCATCTCGAGGTGGAAATGTTTAATATAGATGCACTCTAATGGAGGAACTCTAATGGTTTGCCTGGCTGCAAATGTCAAGCAGACCCACTCCGAGGTTTGTAATTATAAACTACTAAAAAATTCCTGTCACCAAATGTATAAATCATGGAGAGCAAATGTAAACTCTTGCTTCTAGTATCACCAATGTGCTGCTCGAACAAGCTAATAAGCATATATACTGTGATAAAGGGTGGCGATTATGACTCACGGAGCACCCTGTAGTGGCTATGTTTACCTGAACTGCTGCCATGTTGCTGATGATAGACAGATGTGTTGAAGGAAGTGCTCAGAGGGGCTTGGCTCTGCGAACAGGAAGTCACACCACCTGACCTCCTTTGGTTGCGCAGCTTCTCCTCCCTCCTCCACTTAGCTCTTCGGTTCGAGAACCACACCTGTCAGTCAGAGGCCTGTCACATCTGCTTATCATTTCATAATATTGTCATTTAAACTGCAAGCTCTTGACGTTTTTATTACAAGTTACATATCAGTTACACAAATCCAGTGTGATTAGATGGTTGAATTTTTTTTTACCTGTATCCTGGCTTCAGGTAAATCAATCTTATTTGCCAACCTTTCCCGCGCAAAAACATCTGGGTAATGTGTCCTTTCAAACTCTGTGGAAGACATTACAGAACGTCAAACACACAATGTAATTCTTGATTAAGCATGACAGGTTTACTAGACAGCATATTGTCCAACAGCTCTTCCTGCATGTGCTCACATATTTCTAACTCACTACATAGAATAAATAAGAAATTGATCTATAGATATGATTTCAATGAGATATTAGGATGCATATTGGATAATAACTACTTAATATCAGTATTACTAATTATCTTTTTGTGGAACATATAAGTCCAGGAAGCTGAGCTGTATCCTTACAACCCTATTTGAAATATTTATCTGTTGCACTTTGTATAAATTATTTATCATCATGGAACACGCAGAAATTTCAAATGAAAAGATGCAAGTTGAGAAGCTGCCTAAGCACTTTATTTCAAAGAGGGTTGGTGAAAACCAAACAGCAGCAGACTCCTCACAGCCTCTCATATAATTTATTTTAATCTAATTGTGCTTTTGTGTCTCTAAGTAAAAGTATAATTTTCGCCTGATCACATGACATGATGGATGAACATTTTATCTTGGCGTTGGCTGAGTTGTAGGGAGTTCATGTCAACAAGACTTTCTGTTTCAGATAATCATTTCTCATCATGGCAGTTAATTTAAAGTTGACAAACTGCTGACATTTTTGCTGTTGACATGTTGAAACGTGAATGCGCCCCATCCAGTAAGTGACAGCGTGAGTCATCCTCATGAACTCTCAGGATTCAGAGTCTTTCTGATACAATAAAAACAGTCAACGTCTGCAATGGTTAAGTTAAAAATCCCAACCAAAAGTATCATTTTATTACTGGACAAATTTGGAATATGCAACATCTAACAATGAAGCATTATTCATGTTTATGTTTGTCTCATACGAAACTATCACAGATTGTTATTACAGTCAATAACTATGTTTTAAGGTTCCACTGTGACACATGGTTAACAAAAAGAAAAACAATGAATCTCTAAATTAACTCTGTCTTACAAATTGTTATAATTGGTTTATTTATAATTGGCATCTGTGTCAACACATGATTGTTATTGTGCCTTGGCTGTGCACTGAGGTCAGTGTACCTCATTAATGTCATTTGCACGGAGTGACCACAGTGATATGTTTCCACTTGGCTGCACAGTGGACACTGCGTTCTTATTTAGCTCAAGGGCCTTCTGCAGCCACATCCAGTCAAGGGTGGCTCTCTGATCCCTCCCAGTGGATACGAGGCTACAAGAGCCAGATCCCACTGCATAATGCAACCCACAATAACGATGCATTATCAAAACTCTGCTGTGCATTTAGCCAGAGGCTTTTTGGAGCACATCAGGAATATTTTTCAGAGTTAAGATTGTGGATAATCTGTGTTTGGAAGCGATCGTGGCAATAAATTTCCCCCTGCAGGCACCGATAAAGATCCCGTCCTGCCAAAATTATGCACAGCCTGATTTTGAGTCGTAGCCTGATTGTTTCCAGTTTAACACAAAGCCATTAACAATGTGTAAAGACTATGATCTGATAACAAAGGTGTTGTCAGGGGGTGAAAAAAGCAGCAGGACAAGCTGCGTCATGACACACTGCTGTCTGGCTTGCGTCCATGGAGGGCAGTGATTGGCTGAAAAGCAAAAGAGAGAGCTGTGCGTGCTTGCATGGTCTGACCTTTCTCCAGAGCTTCGATCTGCTCCTGTGTGAAGCTGGTCCTGTTCCTCTGCAGCTTCCTCTTGAGCTGCAACCTCAGCTGAGACTCCTCACCCTCGTCCCGCTCTACGGGGACTCCTCCCCCCCTGCCCGAACCTCCTCCCCCTGCCTCACCCCCCATGCTGCCCTCTGTGTCCAGTAGACAGCCTTCAGACACTGGCAGAAAGAAATGTGACAAAAAGATGCATATGTGTTGAGAAAATTCCAACAACCAAGCAGCACGTTACAGAATATAATATATATAAATATAAGTTTTGTGCTTTTCACCACAAAAGTGTCGGTGAGACAGCCACAAGTGTCAGGCTACTTTACATTTCTTAGCCTTTTT
>NC_136630.1:17558986-17581486 GCF_933228915.1 Telmatherina bonti | reverse complement strand
AAGGACCCTCATAAATTTGTAAATGTTCCTACAATTCTCCTTTGCTGGTCTTTCAAATGGCGCTGCAATGGACTGGCGAGCTGTCCAGGTTGTACCCTGCCTTTCACCCTAAGACTGCTGGGATAGGCTCCAGCTTCCCCGCGACCCTGAATTGGATTAAGCGGTTAGGAAAATGAATGAATGAATGGTCTTTCAAATTTGTTGCAATAAAACAAAGTTAGACAAATGATGTAGCATTTTTCCATAATTCAGCTTCCTTGTTCCATTTTGATGCTTGGCTATACAAACTGACACACTAGTACTGTCTAAAATGTTTGGACAGTGCCCCAACTGGAAAAAAAACTCATGTATCAGAATCTAAGTTTGACATAGAAACATGACAGTGTAATTTGACCCCAGAAGTTGTGGGTGGCAAAAGGGGAGGTTGAGTTGGATTATTCTACAACAACAAACCTTTGTATATGGTTTGAACAAAGCATATCCACCCCACCCCCTTATTTTTAAGCTGCTAACCCTTTTGTTTTTCAGAAATCGTGGTTGCATCTTATTGTGTTCCAGTTGTTGGAATGTTGTTTAACCTATGTGATCCCTGGGTGCTGCGTGCAGTAATATATGTGTGTGTGAGAGAGAGAGAGAGAGAGAGAGAGAGAGAGAGAGAGAGAGTGTGTGTGTGTGTGTGCTTATGTGTGTGAGGCGGCGCGTGCTTCACTGCAAAGATTCATGTAGCTTCAGGACATGCATTTTTTTTTAGTGCATCTTGTTAGTTCATTCCTGTCACCTCTCTCCCTCTCCCTCCCACCATCCCTTGCTTTTTCAGCGCTGAAGGGGGGATGGGGAAGGGGGGAGGTGGACGAGGGTTGGGAGGGGAGGCGAGGGGGGAGACGGTGGCGGTGGAGGCAGTCACCATGGTTACAATGCCATGACAAATATTCATCAAGTCGTTAAAATAAAAACAAACGGGAGTGCATTATAATTGCTCTTACTGACTGGATCCAATAATGTGTTCATATATTATGAGTGAGAGGAGCAGAGTGGGAGGGCCTGCACGCACAGAAACGCTGCTGGTGATAAAAGCTGAATATCTGCTGACCTGCAGGTGAACACACGACACACACACATATATATCAACGCACATTTCAACTCTTTTGGCGCAACTTTAATTTCCCTTTACCTGCTCATGGAATTTCCTAAGAGTAGTTTCGTGAGTCTCTCCTCTCTTTTCTCTTTGTCCCTCCATCTCTCGCTCTTCCTGTACTGTTGTGTAGCCTCAGGCAATACTGTGATGTGTCCTCCCTCTGTCCCTCCCTCCCTCTCCCTTTCTCTCTGTCCCTGTCACCTTCAATTGCTCTGTGAAACTAGACACACTGCCTGGGGCAGGGAGGGAAGTGGGGGAGGCAGGGAAGGAGAGATGTAGGGAGAGAGGAAAAAAAAGGGAGACAGACAGCTTTATAGACAGACAGAAGGAATAAGCACTTGGTGACATGTAAAAAAAAGATAGGATTACCAAACCTACTTGTGTGGCACACTTTAAAAATCAATCAAGTCTTTTTTTTCCCCAGCGAATTAAACTGTTTCACAGTCACACAATGTCGTGCGTGAAAGAACAGAAATACATTTCCAGGGCAGTGTTTGACCCTTGACCTGGTTGTTTGTCAAAGTATTGCATTAGGATGCTGTTTACCATGTGTTGTGCTAGTTCTCTCAGTTGGACACCTGTTAAACAAGTTTCTGTCTGTAGTTATTGTCCTTCTAAACGCACAAGCACAAATGCAATCTCAGATTTAACAACTGGACCTCAGACGTCTTTATTACTACTATTATACAAAATAAGACTTCTTGTGTTTGTTACTAATCTTCTGAGCTATAGATAATCAGTTTCACAATGCCTTTGCATTCACGCCTATTTGAAAATCAGCAGGTCAGTTTGAAGCACACAGCTCAGAAATAAATCTAAAAACTGGATAAGCTAATTTCCTCACAGTTGTGTGTTTTAAAGTGGAATTAGTATCCTTCGTTAATTACAAAGCCAAACAGTTCATTGTTGTTGTTGTCTGGTACTGCTTTGAAATATGGCAATATTTTCTGGAGGAAATCAATTTGTACCACCTGAAGGCCAGAAAAATGCTAACACTGTCACTGGGTTTAGTAATCCATGCCGTTATAAGTTATGCAGAACAGAGTTATAACAGACTGGGTTTAGTGACTTTGGCTTTTGTACTACTGAGCCCATGTGGCTACGATGACCATGTTGGAATGCTGACTTTTTTTTTCTTTTTTTAATGCAGCGCCTTTTGAGAGCTAACAGGTCACACGCATCAGTGGTTTTCTGTCTTGGCCTTTAATCACTGAGATTTACCCACATTCCCTGAATTTTTGCACAATATTACAGACTATAGATGTTTAAAGATATAGTTTCTGTGTGATTTACATTGAAAATTTCTTTTACATTGATTAACAACATTCTTACTGAGTTTTGCATAGGAAGTCTACATCTTATACCGAATGTTAACACCTTTACTTGTCGCCAGTTTTTCTTCTAATTGCACAGTCTCTGGAGAAGCAGTGTTTCCCCTACATTGACTATAGTTACATAATGTTTTTTTTTATTTGGAATTAATAATTTGAAGTTAAATAGTTCAAAATAACATTATTCTCCTGAGGGTTTATACAGAAATAGTATGTATTCACTATTATACAATACATATTATACAATATATCCGAATTGAGGTTTACATGGAAACATATAGTTACATAATTCCACTTTAGATCTGTGAGTTGGGAAGGGTTCTGATTGGACAGAGGGCGGATGTAACGTATTGATGTCCACAGGAAGTAAACAAAGTCCACTTCCTGCTTCTTGTCTTTTCGATCTTAACATGGAAAACCACAAAATAATTAACAGTTTAGTCTTTCTTTTGATTATAATTTTGAAGTACCTGCTTGACACAAGCATAGTGCTTCACTTTTTTCAGCAGCTGAGGAGGAGGATTATAGACTACCGAAGATAGGATGCAGAACACCTTGCAAAGTATGTGTTTCACTAGGATGGGACAAGGTAACAAGCATACACAGAATAATCAGAATTAACGTGGACCATTTGAAAATTCCTTACCTGAACCAGCATTGTGCTGTGTTGTGGTTAGCACTGTTGCCTCACAGCAAGAAGGTCATTTGTTCAATCCTCGGCTGAGGGGGAAGCTCGACTGGTGGTCTTTCTGTGTGGAGTTTGCATGTTCTCCCCGTGTATGTGTGCGTTCTCTCCGGGTACTCCGGCTTCCTCTCACCGTCCAAAGACATGCATGTCAGGTTAATTGGTTACTCTAAATTGCCCATAGGAGTGTGGGTGCGAATGGTTGTTTGTCTGTTTGTGTTAGCCCTGCGACAGTCTGGCAACCTGGTGGGGTTAACTTAATTAGTTAAACCCAGACAACATAAACTTCAACAGCCTCTGATGAGTCTATTATATGTGGAGTCCAAAGAGAGGAAAGGTAGTTGTTGATAACTTGCATTATATTTTACAAGCTGAATAGGCATTCCAGTAAATACTGATACAGATGATGAACAGTAAATGCAATGCTTTGTAATCCCAAATAATGAGTCCTCGTGCAACCGTAGGCTGACTAGCTTAAACAATGTAAGCTATCATCTCCACAATGCATTAACCACTGGTGTAAAAAGGACTGAAGAGGCACTGATAAAAAAATAAAATTAAATTAAAAAAATATATAAACCCCTTTTTAAAAAGTGTCATTTACATGTGCCACCACAGTCCCAGTTTATATCTCAGTCTGGCCCCCTAACAAAAATGTTCTATACACGCCCCTGAATCGCCTTGAAAAGAAGAAGGGAAAAAAGTGAACCAACCTGTTGTACTCCCCCTTAACTGTTTCAATGTGGATATCGATCACACAGCCCTGGAAGATGCTGCCCTGGAAGTCTTCTGCATGCTTTAATCGTGTAGGCCTACCTCAGACCTAATCCTTTGGCTCAACCACATTTTGAGTGAGACATTTCTGTTAAGAAAAACCAAAAGGTTGACACACAGGCAGGAGAATGTGATTTGTCCTCATTACATTTCTACACCTTGATTGGCTCAGGTAGTCTTTGGAGGCGGGACAAGAGGTTTGATTGGGCGTAGTCCACACAGGTAATCAGAACCTCGAGGAAACGTTCAGCAGAAATTACGTATAGGCGCCGAAAATCTCCAATTTATAAAGGTATCGATTGGCTTCAATATGGCAATGTAACTTTTAAAACTCAATGAACTCCCGGAGTTACTGTTGTTAGAGATAGGGGCTACGAAGCAGACTAGTAGATGTAGTTTTTAAGATCGTCAATCAAATTCACTGATAAAGATAATAAGCTTAAGACCTTAATGAATATTTTTACTGCAAAACAGCACAAGATGTCGAGGCACTTATCGTTGAATGCCATTTTGTTGTGCCTAACAGGTGAGTTTCGACCGTTACGTTCCCTCCATGTCCTCGCCTTAAAAACATACATTGTGTACTTTTTTTTTATTTCAGACGGACTTTTGTGTAACACACAGTTATAAAGGCGACTTGTGCGTTTATTTAGGTATTTTGCGTTGCGACGCCCAAGAATGTGGCCGTCGTCCGTTAATGGAGAACAGGATTGTAGGAGGAACACAAGCCCAAGATGGGGAATGGCCGTGGCAGGTGGATATACAGGTACACTTTCCCCCCCTTTCTTTTATATGCTCGTCCACAGAGTATAAAAGTGTTTTGGTGTAAGCGGCGCCTGTGGGTAAGCTATGTGTGTGCATTAGTTGGGGTTTGTTGATCAAACTGACCCGCTGAGAGAGGGATTTGCTCTGATGTTAAAGTGACTCATTGTTTTCTTCCCCCTCGGCCTCCAGAAGTCTGGTACTCATGTGTGTGGTGGCTCAATCATCTCGCAAAACTGGGTCCTGTCGGCTGCACATTGTTTCCCAAAGTAAGAAATATCTTCTCAGTCAAAAATCAGCAGCTTAACTAACCATTGAGCTATTATCTGCTGGTTCATTTTTTTTTTTTTTTTTTTTTAAATTATTATCAGAATTTCGGTAAATCCACCAAGACTTGATTAACTCTTGAAGGAAAAGAACAAATTTTCAAGCTGGAATTGATCAATTTCATAATATATGATCACTTTTTCAAATGTATTGACTTCATATATATATATATTTTTTCTACAGGTAACACTTCTTAAACAAAGTTAGATATTTGCTCAGATCACTTTAATACAAGTCCTGCACACATCAGCTCATTTGTTTGATAAACTTCTTCTTTTTTTTTTTAAACTTCTTTTTCTCAGAAAGTCAAACCCATTGTTCCAGGCACTACAAACTGCAGGTTTCACATTTCAGTTCTCCTTAAATTTCCTGTGTAGCAGATTTAATTTTATCCGTCTGTTCTTTTTTAGTCCATCTGACTTCAGCTCTTACGTCATCTACGTTGGGCGGTACCAGTTGAATGGTGTGAATCCAGGCCAAACGACACATAAAATAAGCCAGGTGGTGATCCCATACAGTTATGTCGAACCTCATGGTGGGAAAGATGTAGCTCTGGTGCGGCTATCCAGTCCGATATCCTGGTCAGATCGTGCCAGACCTGTGTGCTTACCTACCTCTGGCACCCTGTTCCCAGCTGATATGATGTGCTTCGTCACTGGCTGGGGCAACATCCGGGAACATGGTAAAAGCTTGCTAAATTCTCATGATTGGTTTCAGTCTGAATATTTTACCTGCTGACAAAAAGTGATTTTTATCTGTATAAAGTAAATAATAAATCGGTTTCCCGTTGAAAGAAAAGGTAAATTGTTTACCTGTTATTGCAAGTTGTGATTATAGATGTACGCATATGTGTAAAAATGAATGAAATAAAAAATATTCAATTTATTGCAATGGCGCAGTTAGATTAAAAATTGAGAAGAGGTTTCAGCAAAGTTTTCAAGCTTACCTGTTTTCTCTCGCCTGTCTATATCCACCCAGTCCCTCTCCCAGGAATTGGGACTCTTCAGCAAGTACAAGTGCCAATCATCTCCCAGACTTCATGTCAGGAAATGTACCAAACAGACCCAACGGAGCCGGTGACCATCCACTATGACATGATCTGTGCTGGATACCAGGAAGGCGGCAAGGACTCCTGCCAGGTACTGTTAAGCTACCTATTTGTGTTTTTAACTTTCACATGGATTCTGTCGTTCTCTGCAGTCATCCACTGCATAATTTCTAAGAACTCTTATTGTCGTGGATACCTCCAGTAGGATAAAATGAATGAGCGTGCCTGTTTTTGTTGTCTCCTAAGGGGGATTCAGGAGGGCCTCTTGTCTGCCAGATGGTAAATGGGACCTGGGTGCAGGCTGGAGTGGTGAGTTTTGGACTGGGCTGTGCGGTCCAAAACAAGCCGGGTGTGTATGCCAGGCTGACCAGCTTCTCAGACTTCATCAGTGACACAATACCAGAAATCCAACTGTATGGCCAAGCTCATTGCAGCTGGTGTGGGAGTTCTGTTGTGCTGGTCTGCTTTTTATCCATTTTGCTGATACTTAAAGAGATATAACTTTTAAATGTCCCAAGTGATCCCAAATATTGGCGAGAAAATCTGTTGCTTGTATCTGATGTGCACATGAAGCCATATTGAACTTTTGTAACTAGAACTACATTATGTACTTTGGTTCAAAGTAGATTTGATAGTTTTGTCATTTTAAAATCAAAATCACGAGAATGTCTTGCATTTAAAATAAATTTGATTATTAAAATATGATCTTTGGTCTTTTTTTTTTTTAAGTTCTTTTTTTTTTTTTTTAAACTGAGTTTGCATGATATTTGGACAGAATTTTTTTTTTAAAACTTTTGGAAAAACCTTTCACCACTTCTGCACCAGTTTTTAAGTTAACTCAGTCATTTAAACCTGCTAACTAGATGTTCTTTTTAGAAGACAAACCATACACTTGTTTGACTTATTTTCTGTAAATAAAATAATCATTTTAAAAACTAATGTAATTTAGGCTTATTGTTAATTAAATATCCACAGTCAAAGACAAGTAAGGACAATGTTTTTATTAACGTGCAGCATGTCATAGTGACTGTATTAAAAAAAAAAAAAAAAAGCTCTGTAGTGACATTTGGAGGAACAAAACAACATACACATGTCAGTGTTGTCTGAGGAGAGGGTAAGTCAGGAATCAGGGGGGATGGTATCGGAGAGGATCATGGGAGAGCCGAGTTGTAACTCCTGCTGTAGCGACTCCAGGTCCGCCGGGGTCATGCGGTGAACCTCGCTCCAATCGGATAAGAGGGAGGCTGAGAGAGGTGCTGAGTCAAAGCTGATGGACAAGATAAAATGAAGAGACGGTGAAAGGGATTTTTATCTGTCTGGGATTATGAGTGTGTTATCAAATCCAGTTCATTTGGCAGCAATTTAAGAAATGCTGGTAAAAATTTTACCCAGATGCTCAGGCTTCAAATAACTGATATATTGTTCAGAAAAAATATCTAGCAACCTATTATCAGTAAAGAAAAATTACATGAATTACCCCATGTCCTTGAACAGTCACCATACAGGAAATCATCAGTCAAGCATCTAAACTGAAACAAACTTTCAATTGGATTAATAAATAACTTCTGAATGTTTGTTCTTAACCTCACTCAAATGTGCAAAGGTTGCTGCAAAGATTTGAATCTTTTTCCTTTTTAAATTCTACATTTTTATTTAAAAGCATCAGAATTTGTCCTGCAATTTTTGCAAACTTAGTCATGTAAAGCAGATCCAGACTGCTTCTTTCCTCTAGTAAAGATCACAATATAGAACTGCAAAATCGTCTCAACTCAAAAATGTTGACAGCTGAATGAATTTGGCTGTACTCGATGATCTCCCTAAGAGAAAGTTAGAATGTCTTGAATGTTTTCTTTTAGTGACCACAGCATTGTGCTGGCTGAACATCCTATTTTATGTTTACACTGGGTTAAGGAAGGTGGCTCATTTAGGCTGTAAGTTCAAACTCTGGCCATAGTTCAAGTCAAGTGCACATAAACATACGAGTCAGTTACAAGGTGCATCAAACACTTTACTAAAACTAGTAAAGTGCATTTTCCATTTTTCATTCTTTTGTGGCTTTTTTTTTTTTTTTTTTTTAAAGCAATGGATATTAATTTGTTTTACTTTGGCCCTTAAGTGGAAGTTACCGGTGCTCAGATATAATTGGATACCATAAAAAAGCAGAGATATTTTGACAAGATGGTAGTGCACAGTTATGTAACAATTAATCTGCTTGATTTGACACAACAGCATATTGGCTTATATTTTGGGTAATGGTAGGAGTTTTTTTTCTCCTCTACTTAGTAGTAGTAGATACTCTCTACTATTACATAGACATGACTGGAGAAAAGAACCGGCAGATTAATGGTTGGTGAATACATGCAGTCTTAGCCATACAATAAAGAAATTTAAATCACTTTGCATCTCATAAGGTGGGTCAGACTCTGGGAGAAAACATTTTTCTTTCTTGCCCATACATGCTGTTTTAGACCTCACCTGTCCCGGTCACAGTGTTGCAGATCTGTCAGAGATTGGTTGAGAAGGTCATCAAGATCGAAGCCCACACCGTACCCTGCCCCGCTGCCCTTAGGGGTGACTGAGAACACAGGAGGTAAGACATCCTCTACCTGACAGAGGAAAAGTGAAAAAAACATTGGGTCAACTGAACTTTGAATCTTTTAAGTCAGTTCAAGGCCAATAGAAGGTTGTGACTTTAAACATGGTATATGTACATGAAAATACTATTTTTTTGAAGGCAGTGACAGTGCTATGTATAAATGCATGAAGAAGAATAAATCACAATAAACAAACAATTCACACCTGGGACTTTGAGAGCTGTAGTGTCACCATATGGATGTCAGGGGTAATGGAGGGTCCTTGTTGCCCAGTATCTGTGAATCCAAGGCTGGGATGAGGCTGGGAGGGAACCCCCAAGGACCCACAGATATTACTTGTGGACTGTGCTGCTGTTTTCTCGCCTCCAGAGGGACAAAGCTTCTCCATCGGACCTGTATTTGCAGGCAAAGTATTGAGATTATTTTGCGCTCTAATATCCACACTGCCATTTGTCTCTCTGGTGCTCAGTATTGGAGCTTTGGCCAAAAAACTCTCCAGTGGGAGCAGTTGTGACTGTGTCTGAGGGTCAGGTTGTGTCTGACTCTGAGGTTGGAGCTGGGGCTGAAGAAAGCTGGACGGCAGCGGCTGCGATGTCCCATTTGGTTGTTGCTGTGGCCTCATCTCCAACTGCTGGCCGCTCCAGCTCCCCAAACAAGAGAATCCGCTTTGCCCATTGATCTCAGCATGAGGTTTGAGTGTGTTGTTTTTAACAAATCCACTTGTGACCGTCATTATGTCCATCCTTCCACTGACAGCAACTACAATATCTGCTGGGGGCTTGGTCTGGCTCATGGAGAAAGATAACGCTGGTTGCTGGGTGCTAGGAGGCTGAAACAAGCCAGGCTGGTTTGGTTTTACTTGAGAGACTAACTGCTCACGAGACTGCATCTTCCTCAGTTCCTTGTCTGTTTTATTGTTCAGCTCATCTTGAGTGTCGTCAGAGATAAGGAAACCTCGATGCGAGTTCATGTTACAGTGCTTGCTTTTTGATCCATCGTTATTAGCAGTCTGGGATTTCTCATTGCAGCTGTCCATCATCTTTGTCCAACGCTGCAACAGACTTTTGTCGTTATCACTCAGAAAAACCCCACCCAGCGAATCTCCTTGTTTTCCTTCTCTCCTTTCTTTTTCCTTCATTTTCCGCTCCCTCTCTTTTGCTCGTTCCTGCCTCTTTCTTCTTTTCTCCTCTCTTTCTCGTTGACGCTCCTGGGCTGTGACAGACCGCCGTAACTCTGGAACAGAAGACAGTGAGGACGATGCACCACCTCCTGCGCCAATGTCAACACCCAGAGCTAAAGCACTACCATCTGCAATGAAGACATTAAAAATGGATTTATTGCTGGTTTAAAGAGTAACATGTCAGTAAAAAAAAACCCACACACATTAACTTACCACTCTTGGCTTTATGTCTGAGAGCTGATTTCAATAAAGCTGCTTTAAGAGCAGCTTTAGTATCCTCTGAAATGGCGCCTTCTTTTCTGGTTCCCTCTGCTCCACATGGAGGAGGCCTCACATTCTTGGATAGTGACTGTGAAAGGGACTGAGAAAGTGACTGGGCCTGTGCTGTAGAGAGTGAAAGGGAAGGCACAGTGGTGGGTAAGGGTGTCATGGTCTGTGCTGGTGTAGCAGAGACAGAGGGGGGAGCCAGGGCTATGCACCTGCCCTGGGTGTTCTGAGAGCTTGTTAGTGGCTCCTGGACCTCGTTGTCTCTCATCGTTTCTAATGAGGCATCCTGACTAGATACTGGTGTTGTTAAGTCTATTGTTTCTGGCTGACCGCTGTCAGAGTTGGCACTGGGCATGTCCACATCCAGTGGACCACTTTCACTGTTGCCGAGGAGAGGTAAATTGTGGGTCACATGTGGTGGGGCAGCTTCTAACAGGGCTGCAGGTTTATTAAAGGTTTTCATCTGATTTGTAAAGGTATGGTTCACTTCTGCTGGTGGGTGGTGGTCATGTTGCTGTTGAGACTTGGCTTCTCTCATTTGCTGTTGCTGGATCTGTTGTGTTTGTGGGTGCTGTGCCATGGGAACAAATGCTGATTTAGTCAGGTTGACAGTTGCAGGCTGAGCCTTATGCTGGTGACTGTTTTGTGCTGTAGCTCCACTATTCACCCTTGGCAGAGGCCTGAACTGCAGCCTTTGACAAGTGATTTGTTTCTTTCTATGAAAGTCCTGAATTTCCATCAATATTGCTTCTTTAATTTGTTCCTTACTCATTGGAAGCTTGTCAAACTCAAAGTCGAAAGCTGGCACACAAATTGGCTCATCATCTGGGTCGTGATACTTGGCAAGGTAAGGATGCTCCAGTGCTTCCGTCACGCTGATTCTTTCCCGAGGATCAAAACGCAACATGGCCCCAAGCAGGTCTAAAGCCTCTGGTTCAGCTTGAGGGTACAGTCTGGACAAAGGCATAGCTATCCGTGATGGAAGACTCTGAACATAAGAGCGCACTCTGTCAGCCCTAATGGCACCAATTAAACCCTCTGGAGGGGTGCCTAACACGCTCAAAATGAGCTGAAGCTGGTGCACATAGTGTTTCCCTGGAAAAAGCTGCTTACGTCCCAACATTTCCGCAAAGATGCAGCCCACAGACCACAAGTCAATGGCCAAACTGTAATGATTAAGAGACAGCAAGAGTTCAGGAGCACGGTACCATCGAGTTGCCACATACTCAGTCATGAAAGAATAAGACTCTTCAGGGTGTGAACTCAGACCTCTCGCCATGCCAAAGTCACCAATTTTTAGCTCACAGTTTTCATTCACCAGCAGGTTGGAGGGTTTGAGGTCACGGTGGATGACGTTGGCAGAGTGCACATACTTAAGGCCACGAAGCAGCTGGTACAGAAAATAGCGTGTATGCTCTGGGGTCAGTGTCTGGGAAGAGTGTATGATCTGGTGTAGGTCACTCTCCATCAGGTCCAAAACAACATACCTGCACACACAGGGAGAGTCAACATGAGATTAGTGAGGTACACAAACTGACAACTTGAGTATTTTTGTTTTATGTGAAGTCAATATTTAAGTAGTGATGTTTGGATGTCAACTTTAGAGAAGCTTATTGAAAATAATTAGTGTTTGTATAATGCATGACCTAAATATGCATCTTTCATTCATTAAAGGTTTGTCAAGTTAATTAACACATTCACTGGATTACTGGGCAGTAATACCTTCAGTTTTCCAGTAAAAACACACAGTTTACACTTACAAGGAAAATAAGTTAAAAATATATCTGGTGGATTAAATTTAATCAGTAAATTAAATATGGCAGTGTACTGAAGTAGCATCCATCTAGTCAATGTGTGATTAAGATTCCACATATGACTGTTTTCTTCAAATTTAAGATTTTGCAATTTCCCTCTGGGATTGATCAAGTCTTTTTCTATCCAATTCATTTTCTGGTCTGAGGTGTTGGATGTGTTATTTTCCTTCTAAATTAAAATAAAAAAGTACATACACAGACTTGAAAGCAGAATGAGGAAGGTTTGGCTGCAGGATGTCCTTGATGGCAATAATGTTGTCATGTTTAAAGTGTTTGAGAATCTTCAGTTCTCTTAGTGTTCGTTTGGCATTTGTGACCACTTCAAAAGCATTGGAGATCTTCTTTATTGCCACCTGCTGGCCTGCAAAAATTAAATGTAGAGTTAGATAGAGTGTTAATATCAATCTATAATTTATTTCCACATTCAGTCATGACCTGTACAAAAAGTACATTTTCTGTCCTTAATAAATGATACCTACCATTGTCTCTTCTTCTGGCGGAGGAAACAACACCATAGGCTCCAGTGCCGATGGTTTCTATGATGTCATACTCATCTCCAACATCAAACTTCACATCTAGAGAGTGTGCTTTAAGCAAAGCTAAGTTTTTTGCTGCTGTGCTGGTGTCTATGTTGCTGCCCGTTGCCTCAGCTCCATGCCGGTTCTGGTTTTCTCTACTTTTGTCTGTGGACATCCCTTTAGGAGAAGCTGTACCTTGGCCATTTTTACCCTCTTCACCTTCTTTCGTTGACATTTTTCTGTAAGGATAAAATATCTAATTCAGGGCTTTCTGGTGAGATCGTCTAACAGGCTCTTTGTGCATCAAATTAGATATTATATTGCTGTATAGATTGTTAGCTGGAACTACAATTGCATTACAGAGTAATGCATATAGAGTATTACACTAAACTTACATAAACAGCTTGATCTGTGATCGATTTATTTATGCTGCTAATATTTTTGCCAACTTGAGAGTTTTACAGATGTGCTTGAGTCATTAAAAAGTTTAAGCGTTACAACATAAAGTGCTGGTGAGCATGAGCCTCAATGCAAGGCCATCAAATTATAACAGTTAAACAACTCTCCTTTTTTAAGCAGATACAAGTTTATTTTGTGCATAGACAAATTAAGTTGAAACAGACTGAAATGGAAATGATGGATATGCATATATGTTAATGGCCAGATGGGCTAAAAAAAAAATACAGCATGACTAAATAAAAAGTACATAATATAGACATAAAATACTTATATTTTCCTGAAATAACTAATTTCACCTTTTTTCATCAACTGAAAAGAATATATGGTAAACATTAGAGCTGTAGTACCAGCATATATGGAGATTGCCGGTGATGACCAGTAGATTCCATAAACAGGAACAAGGAAAGCCTCATAAGCTGCTTTGCAAGAAGCAAGATAGATTTAACTGGTATAGACTACTGGAGAAGAGCTGTGTGACGTTTTGTAATCTATATCATTACAAGTAGCACAGACCATCTACATGATTGTAAAATCAATTTGCACTGTGATCATGTCTTGGAGCCCCGGGCTGAAAACACGTGTGTCAGTCAGGGGTTGTAAAGGCGTATAAGTCACTAAAGTAAAATCTGTTTAACTTAGAATATATGAGACAATGAACCGATAATAACTAAAATCTAATTAAAATGATCTCAACTGCAAAGGCAGGTATTTCCCTTCTGCATGCCTAAACACTCATCATGACAATGAATCCAAAAACTAAACAAGGCGAAATCAATTTGCTGTTCAGCAACTTCACACTTACAGGCCTGACGTGCACATAACCTGTGGCTTAAAATTAAACATCTTAGAGAAAAATACTAGGAGGCGAACCCACGAGTAGCTGAAGGAAGGGGCATCGTAGTTTTGGTACTGCATTGTGTTTAAGACCTAAATATCTTATAAAGACAAAACCTTACCCTCTTCTTGACGCAGGGGCGTAGGCTAGTTAACGTTACCTGAACCTTTATATTTCAACGAGCCGTTAAACCATGTCTTTTTCAGCTAAACAACGAAACTGTACCTTATAAGTACATTTTTTCAAAAAGCGCAACATATTTTCAACTTGTAAGGCAATAACAACATCTGTTTAAATATTTTTTAATCCCGAACTAGCTCAATTATCTCTTGTTTTGTCTGCCGCTTCCTCATACAGTTCCGTGATTGGGTTTGAGTGCTACATGACGGACCAATTACGTGACAGTGCATTGTAGCGGTTGTCCAATAGGAACAGATAACGTGTTGAGAGGCGGGATATCAAGGTACACAGCGAGCCCTCTGTGTTTTTTTTTTCTTTTTGGGTGGTGACGTCGTTGTAGAAATGACTTTAGGAATACCCAAACTAGGTTTGCATGCATAAAAGCTACTTTGTTTGTGCGAAACAATCTAGAAATGACTGCCACCTTTCGGTTGTGGATGATACTTTTTAAAGAATAAAATAAACTATTATGCCTACTGGAAGTTATGAAGAAGAGAACCAACAAAATAGTTTTTAAGGTGTTAGAAAGTTTATGATTTTGACGGGGGAAAAAAGCACTGCATTCTAAATGAAAAAGATTTGAAGGTTGTATAGGGCGCTTCCTTAAAACCAATAATTACAGTAAAATGAAAAAAAAAAAAACCAAAAAAAATCCAAAAAACAGTAAACCTGATCTTTTGAGATTATTTTCTAATGCAAAGTGGTGATTTTTTTCTCAACTGCATTTGAATTCCTAATTTTCCAGTATGCTCACATTTGCAAACATGCTGGTCTTCATTTTAATAAACATAGCTTCCATTAGTTGATGGTGCAATTTCTTTATTTCTGAAGAATTTCTGAAAAAAAGGGCAGGGTGCAGTATTTTTCTGGAGGTAAGTGCACCTCCTTCTCGGTGAAACCAAACAGAACTGTCTGTGTGTTTGGCTGTTGAACCTTTATTATCAGGGATGGAGTTGGAGAGAAAAAAAACTCAATACAAAACTTGGAGGAGGGTAAGACATAAGTAGCCTACATAGGGATACGTGTTACTTCACTACTTTTGAGGATTTTTCCTTAAAATATATTTTACTGCATTGGTCTAGGAAACTTTAAAGCTATGTGTCAAGTAAACACATTTCAGTCACAGTAAATTGAGACATTGCGTTGTTGTTGCATCCATGTTGAACTGTGGGGGAGTTGTTCTAATCCTCTGCAAAGACCAAACAGACTGAAGTCCACATAGAAAGCGTGCAGCAGACGCCCATTTTGTCTGGCATCTGGAACCCTGCGTCCAATGACAACCAGGTACCAAACTCTTTCAGACCAATCAGAAATGAGAATCTGACTTTTAACACGTCAACTGGGGATAGGAGGACGTTTAGGTGAGGAAGACTGAAGGAGAGCCTAAATACTTAAAGATTGTAGGGTTTCTTGCACCTATTGCATTGTATATTTGTTTGGCGACCACATGGCTGCGGCTCAGGGTTTGCCAGGCTGGGAAAGGAAAGTTCGCATTTTTTTGTGCATTTTCGGTTTGGTTTTGTCCGTCTATGCGCTTCATGTGGAGCTCTCACGAGAGAGAGATCCAGATTACAGGGCGATGTGCGACCTGGGCGAGTCTGTGAGCTGCTCCAAAGTTTTTACTTCCAGGTAGAACTTCATTGCCCCGTTTGTTTGGTCATACCCGAGAATCCTCTAGCAGAATGAGACAACTGCTGCCTCTTTATCTTAAACATGTTTATGCAAACTGAGAACTTGGTGCGTTGTGTATTTTGTGGGTTTCCATCTCCCCATTTTTGCCACGTGTTACAAATTCCTCTAGAAATACACACGGACTGTTTTCTGTGAGGGGAAAAAAAAGTTTTTAATCTTATATTTTGTTATAACCTCCAATGTCTCACCTCCACCCCCACATTGTACAATATAATCTCTGCATGGTTGGTTATTTTATTTATGAATATATGGTGAAATGTTTGAAAATGTTTTCCAACATTTTGTTCCCATTAATCTTGCTTATTGCTTTTTGGCAGATGGGGACGTGGTTTTGGTTTGGTCCAGTTCTTTGTGGCCAAAGATAGCATTCTGAACCAGCCCAACAGTCTGCTTGGCATCATATTTTATTCACTTCAGCTTGGCCTCGGTTAGTCTATCACTTTCTCGCAAAAATTGCAGTGTTTTTCGACTATATATCTTCGGTTTTTGATAGTTTTGCCAGCATGTCAATTATTTGAGATTATATGGTGATGTTTTTTTTTTTTTTTTTTTTTTTTTTAAATTATTTTATTTAATTAATTAATTCCACTGTTTGTCTTCATTGCAGGATTCTCCTTGTCTAAAAAGGCAGCACTGGCTTTGGTCCTCTCTTCCTGGGTGTCCATGGCTGGTTCCCTTTATCTTGCATCTATATTGGCCTTTGTTCTGGGAGATTTCTGCATGGTTTGTGTGTCAACATACATTGTCAATTTCGCACTGCTCTACACTAACCTCAAACGAAGGAGCGCAATCGAAGAAATGAAGGAGAAGACTGGGTAGAAAATGCAACATGTAGAGTTCAGGATGTTTCTTTTTAGGGTAACGTGAGGCTACACTGGAAATAAAAAGCAAAGTCTCTGTTACAGTTTTATTTGAGCTATTTCAAAACGTGAAGATCTCAGTATGGACACGAGTGGGAAAAACAGTTAAAATATGTTTTTGCGATTCCAGATTTCACACTTCCTGTCTGATCTAATTCTAATGATGCAATTACGCAGACATACCAGCAGATGGCGCCAAATGATCAGTTTTGAGTTCAGTTCAAACCACTGACTGTATAAAAATAGATTAGTTTAGATGGTTTAAACCAGCTTTTTTTTCTGCTGATTTTAAAGTTTCTGTACTTGTAACGCTGTATTTTAATGTTGAAAAACGATTAAATATCTTTAATCTGTGCATTTAATTAGATCTCACTGCAAATTCACAAATTATTAAACATAACGGCACAGAAGATTCCTGTTCTCTTTTATAAGTAAAATCCTTCCCAATGTTGTATTTGTAATTCTAATGTCACAAAGTCATCATTAACATTATATTTCATGTTTATAAACTTTGCAGATTTAGTTTGGTTCTCTATTTTGAAATTAATAAATGAGAAAATAAACACACCTATAAAACCTGTGGTCATTCATAGAACTGGTCCAAAATCACCAACTCACTTAATTTTTTTCTCCAATTGGCAACTGCACGATAGTCTTTTTCTAAGTGTGACACATGCTACATGAGACACATTTATCATTTATATTAAGTTTGGAGTGAAACCATTACTGCAGCTTCATTTACACGTCAATGTGACAAAGAGCATCAAATTTTTCATACTCCCATAGAGGGGTGTAAAAATTCATTGGAACACATAAAAACAACACCTTACAAATGCAGAAGTGTGGACACTCTTCACCCAAACACCCACTGCCCACACACTAACTAATTTGCTGTGGTTGTAAGTGAGATGATTCACACATAGACATTTCCTGTATATGTCGAGCATTTCTGCTGCTCATCTGTCTGAGTATTTAGGTGAGAGGCAACCACAGGTACTAGATGGGTATAACATGGTGGACCTATGGGGTGTACATCTTTTAGCTGCTCTGGATACTGTCTAGGATAGGCAAGTTTTGTCCTATAGAGGCAGTCCTGCAAGTTTTAGATGCTGGATTTAATTTGAAGCAGGTGTGTTAGAGCAGCATTGCAGTTCTCTTGTACTGAACTTGCCTTACCTGCAGTGTAGGGGATATAAATTAATCATATTAGACTGACATGCATTATGCACATTGTCCTGCAGCATCCTGGGACTGAAAAACTGCACTCGAGTCACCTCCTCGCTTTTTGAACCAACTTGCTTGTAAGTTAAAAAGAATCGTTTTTAGATACTGAGCCTAATTATGAGGCACTATTTCTTCTTTCAGTGGGTCAAACTTTACACTAATTTAAAGCGGTGCTACAGAACTTTGGCAGATTTTTATCAGAAGGCTAAATTAACCTATTTTCTAATTAGTCCCCCAACAACAGATATTTTAGTATCCATCTTGCATTCTGACATACTCAGAGCTCTGCAGCAGGCAAACGTCCGCTTTTTTCTTGACTCCTGTCTTATCTCTTGCTCTGTCCCCTTGTCTCATTCTGTTCACATTATTTTACCAATAATGTCTTCTTACATTTCTTTGTTGAGTCAGTCGCTGTGTGTGTATATCCAGTCGCTGGCATGTGATGTAGTGGGTAAAGTAAAACCCAGCCGTAATGTCACACAGTATCCTGGAAGCAAAAGTTGTGAAGTGCAGTTTCTCAGCATTGGGACGCTGCTGTGCAGCAATGACTCCAGATGTGCAGCAATGACTCCAGATGTGCATTATAAATGTCACTGTGCCAAAAAAGTCAGAAACTTGCTTTATGGTTAGAAATATTTCATGGTGCAACTTTAGGAATTCTCATGCGCTAAAGAAACATTTTCTTGACCTGCTGGTAGATTTATTTTGCTTGATACAAGATGACTTTTATTTAGCTTCTTTCTGATAAAGGTGTTCTTTTGGTAGTGTTTCCGTTGCCAAATTGACAATTACCATATATTACTCAAAGAATTACAACTTATTTAATCTTCTGCAAGTTTTTTAACAGAGCTTGATATTCTGGGTTTTCTGGCCTCTCCCTCCGCAAGCTGTAAGTGGATGAATGGATGTTTTCAACTATTTTCTTTATAAAAGAGTGAACAGTATGCAGTATTGCGTGGTTGAAATTAATCAGCAAATGTGACCTATAGCACTTATAGTTTGTCAGTCTTTTTTTTTTTTTTTTAATCTACCTTTGATAAATGAAAATGTGATCATAAGTAACTGTAAACATTATTATAAATCCATCTTTTGTAATTCTACTGCACTTCTACTGCAATACCTCCAACAGTGATTTGTCATGACGACTGACACATCACACTTCTCAGTCTGTTTAACCACAAAGTTACTTCAGGAAGTAAAGCATGTGTATTGTTTGAATGTGGTGTCAGCTGATGCAAATGATGGCTTTCAGCTTGGTTACAAAGAAACAAAAGTCATCACAAGAACATCTGCAAGCATGATTAATCAGAATGACAAACAGTTATAATCACTGTAATTTCAGTCTCATCTACAGTGATGTTTCCACTTAGTTACCACCAAACATTTTATAACACATGCTGAAAAATCCCCTGCATCATCACCGCAGGTCATCGCTGATGAAACATTGCTAATGTCTTGCAAACACATGGTGAACAAATAGAGAGGAGGATAACCTATAGCTCATGCTGACACATTGCTGCGTGCTTTGTGTGACTTGAAAACAAAAATGATGCAAATATTCAGGAACTAACTCCTCATAATCTTTTCCTGGTTATTTCCTGGTGTGTCTTGGTCTTGTTCTTCATTCTTGCAATGGAAGTGTGTTTTGTTATTGATAATAAAGCTCCATGGGAAAGAAATCACATATCGGACGCCTCTTATCTATATGAAGATATACTGTATATTGTCTCATGAGGAAGATGGTTTACATGTGAGGATCAGCACATGAGTGTGGGAAAGATGTTAAACCTTAGAGTGCATTCTTCAGTCTGAAGTGTGTGTGTTGTGTGTATTGTCCCATCTCATGGATGAACATAATGTAGATACCCTTTCATTTCCTATTCTGACCAGGAACCCTCCCTCATATAAAGCTCGGTAGCCTAACAAATAAGGATGAAATATTTTGCAAGAAGCGTCTTTGAAATGATTTTGTAGCGACCAACAGAACCTCCATGACTTACTCAGCAGTAATCTGGGTCCTGTCCTTGGTCCACCAGTGAGATTACCCTGTCAGCAACTGCATGTTAAAGGGAAGAGCAAAGGCAAAATGTGTAGCAATGCTCGGTAATTCTGATGCTTTTGATAAATATTTGGTCTCCTGCTGGTGCACCGGCAGACTCTGTGAATTTTGTCAAATCGGTGGCCTGATCAAAACATTTAACACTTCATGCAGAATTCAGCATCTTTGCATTCTGCTGTGTTGTGCTGAACAAATGTACTCTTCCAAGAGGAGCTTTTCAGATAAAAGGCTCCATTAAATTCTTGAATTTTATTCTTTTTTTAATCATTTTTGTCATTAATATGTTATTTTGTTTTTTCTGCTTATAACTGCTGGACCGGACCAGAGGGAAAGAGAAAGTGGAGGAAAAGGAAATGAAAGAAGAAGAGAAAATCCTCTTCTTAAGCTCCTCCAGATGTATGGTCCTTACACATCAGCCCAGAACTGGTCACACTCCTTACTTTAAAGTAAAGGTCGTACCTTAATTGTCAGGGAAATGAAGTATTTGCTATTCCATTCAAGAAGGATGATGTAGATACTCAATATTTTCTTCACCTCCATAATGAACACATTTTTCCGTTTCTTGATTGTGGGTGTGAAACACAGACATGAGTGGATACATGTACCAGAAATAGATCTCACAGAAGTCATTTCACGCTTTTAAAAGTGGAAATGTTTGTGTCCTCCTCTTAATGCTTGGGGGCAATAATAACCATCACGTCTTGTTGTGGGAAAGCATCTCTCTGTACTTAATATCAGCAAAGTACTATCTTAGTACTATGACATTACTCTGTTCGGTTCTGCAGTGGAGATTTTGAACATGTGGTGGGGCTGGTGGATTTAGAACATGATCGTCTCAAAGTCAGCATCGATTGTGTCCATCTATATGATTAACACAATTACCTAAACATTAACACAATGCTGGGTTACCCACACTGATCAGTGTAGTTCACACCAACACATTCTTCATCAACTCATCGTCATCCTAGATTTGTGTTGCTGTCTCCAGTAAAAGCAGCACAAATTTTCAGACAAACATTTTTTCCAGTGTTTAACAATATGTTGTGTAATAGTTTCTGCCATCTCATTGGTTGTGTTTTTAACCTTAATAAATTTCAGTTTCTCACCACACCTTCTTCCAGTCAAAATACTGGATTATGATTATTTTCTCTGTCCCATGGGAACTGGCTTCTGTTGAAACTTCTCAGTATTTAATTAGTTTAAAAGCTTCATAAATGAGTTCAGTGTGTAGTGCCATATTGCACCATGGATACCAGCTGTGGTCTTTGTGAAGTACTGCTAAACTAAATAAGCTGTCAGAGTCTATCAATGACTTTTGTTTTCAAAAGCAACACACCAGTACTTTCCATAGACCTGTTGTGGTGTTTTACAGTATGAAATGCTGGTGCACTTTCTGCAGCATCTACGGCATTGTATGTTTTTCCAGGAGTAACAAAGAATTCAGTCAACTTGGAAGACAAACACTCACACTCATGTGTCCTTGCGAACTATGAGATCCTTGTTATCTTTGTTAGACGCAGAAAGATTTGTGCCTGCTCACTTATCCTCCCCGGGATGGTTAGGGAGGAATTTCTATTGCTGTTAGTAAAGCTACATTTGTGCTTTGGCATCTTCCAGACCACTCATGGAAGTAAGGCTGTTTTATTGCATGCAAAGCACCAGTGACTTTAAATACATATTAGTCCTGTGAAAAACTATGAAAACATGACAGTTTTTTAATCTATAAATACCCCCAGATAGAGGTGAAGAGCGGAAATGTCAAGGCAGAGAGGATGTTTGGTTGGTCTTCCTACTGTAAGTAGCCTATCTGGGAAGAGAGAAGACCAGTTGCTGGCGTTTTAGGGGAGAAATGTTCCATTTTGTCGTATGTAGGATTTTAGCCACAGAGTCTTTATTGCTGGATTTTTCACTTCATGAAGTCTCAGATGTTTTCTACTGGTAAAACATCTGAACTGCAGGCAGATGAGTTCTGCATCTTGTCTTTTCTTCTGTGAAGTCATGCTATTGTGATGGATAAAATATGTAGCTTAGCATAATCGTGCTGAAATATGCAACGACTTCCCTGAAAGAGAGATTGTCAGGGTGGAAGCAGATGTTTCTCATTAAAGCTTTATGTACTGATGGAGCCTTTACAGAAGAGTTAGCAGATCACACCATAGGGAGTAATGCAACTCCATACAGTCAGTGATGCCGGCTCTAAACTGTCCCCTGATCACAAGCTGGATGGTCTCTCTGCTGCTCGGTCCACAGAATACGGTGTCCATGGTTTCAGTCACTTTGGGGAATTTCACACAACAGAATCAACCTTTGCATAGCAGTTTGTGCGTTTCTCAAAACAATTAATACAAAAACGCAAAACCCAGTGGATAATCTGCTACAGCATGCCACTTGCTAAAAATAGTTCATTCCTGAAAAGCAAATATTTATGTCAATGAAACTGTCAGAGCATCAAATGAAAGGTTCTGTCAGCACTGAGTACTAACAAAGTGCTCAATTGGCTTCGTCATGTTTTCATTGTGACAGTCTGATCTATGTGCGTTTTTGAATACAAAGCAATCAGATCTTAGAGACGTATTCCTGAAAATACCAAACACAGCACACACTACACACTGATGTACAGCCATTTGAAAACTACAGCAGATTTACACGTCACTGGTACTGGAACTGAATAATGAAACAGAATACATTAGATTTACATTTTACTTCATATGTTCTTTGCCATCTTATGGTAATGTCTATCTATCTGTATATATATA
>NC_136630.1:17507776-17558786 GCF_933228915.1 Telmatherina bonti | reverse complement strand
ATAGTCATCGGAGCACTTGGGGCCGTGTCCCCCATGCTGGTGAAGTGACTCCAACAGATACCTGGTGACACATCAGACATCTCCATCCAGAAGGGGGCAGTCCTATAGGAACAGCTATGATACTGGATCCTCAAGCTCCGAAGACTGTGGTAGAGGACCGGAGCTTGAAATGAATAGCTGTCCCCCTCTACTAGGAGAAAATGGGAAGGGTGGGTCAGAAAAGAGCTGTTGCCCAGAGGACACATGCTCAGATATAAATTGTTCATTGTACAATAATTTTAACCTGTACTTGTGAATTGTATCTGTGAAATGTATACACAGAAGTTCCTCTACTTGTTGCTGATTTATTTCGCAGGCATTTTTTATGAGCTTATTCGACTTTATATTTTCCATGAATTGGAAAAATGTCTCAGTTTTAACACCTGATGCTGTTTATGTTGAGACTGAGACATTTGTTACAACAGGGAAACTCCCAACAGCAGGACTGTGGCTCTTGAGGAACGAAGTTGACATCCCATTCCTACCTTTAAATATCTTATTTTGTAGTGTAATAAAATTAATTTAGGATAAATTGGATTTGCAAATCGTATTCTGTTTTTAATTACTTTTACACAACATCCAAACTTCACTGAAATGGCAGTTTACAAATTTTGCTTTAACTACACAAACAAAGGGCGTAAATGTATCAGTAACTTAAATCATTATGAAATCTGATCATCTGATCTGATCAACTCCTGGATATTTAAAGTCCATACATTTCCAAGGACTTTATCTCTGAGTTTAATTTTTTTAAATTTATTTTTTCTTTACCTGAGAACACAAAAATGAAGCACACTGCATTGCTCAATTGGTAAATAATTTGCAACATGTGTTTTTCTGGTCCTACACATATTTTGAAAAGAAAGAAAATGATGAGGATTAACTTGTCATGCATGGTGTCTTGTTTTGTCTAACCTGTTAACAGCTGGGATAGGCTGCCATAATATGATAACATCCAACCACATCATGAAACCTTGCACACAAATGTGAGATCATATGGGTTTTTTTTGTTTTTTTTAAAATATCTTGTCCTGTCCAGCACACAATCCAGCACAGGCCAATACACACCCCCAGTGCAATGTGTGTAGGTATAGCAGTAGGAAGGAGCACCAAGAGTGGCCTATTTGGTGGCCCTGAAATTGTCAAACCCCAGACCCAGTCCTCTTCACCGACCACCAAGTACATAAACATACATGTACACACAGACATATTCACCTCCCCCATACTACTCAACACAGAAAAACTAAACAAATCCCAAAATACATTCTTAGAGATTCTTACACAGACTCCCTGACACACTCACACACATCCTCAGATACCTGATAACAGCTGGGATAGGCTGCCCAACATATCATACCAGCATCATGAAGCGTATGACTGACAAAGTCATGAGGTGTTTTTTTGGTAAAAGATCAATTTATTATTTCATCTTTTCATAAAATGCAAGGTGAAAAACAACACAGCTGTTTGACAAGTGTCTTTTGGGAGGAGCACACATATATAAAGGCAGGCGACTGGTATGAGGAGTGACACACAGGATTCAATGGCTTTGAGAAAACTGATACACCTACTGACTCTTGTGAGCCTTCTGTCTGCAGGTATGTCACTCTGTAGGTTATATATAAGCTGATGACATCTTTAACAAATTAATTTAAGCAGTTAATCACAGTGATTAATTTTGTCTTGACCAGAATCAAAAGCACAGTTAGAAGGTAGGTGTATGGTTAAATTGATATTTTTCTGGCTTAATTTATTTTGGAATTTTGAAAGAAGTGATTTTAAAATCACCTCTTCACTTTAATATTTGTTTAATATGTTCTTTTTACCATTGTTGAACCTTTTTTCTGTTGCAGTGTGTGGGACCACACTGCTTAAAACCATAATAGTTGATGGTGAAGATGCTGCTCCTGGAAGTTGGCCATGGCAGGTCAGTCTTCAGAGATCTGGCAGCCATTTTTGTGGTGGATCCCTAATCAACAGAGAGTGGGTGATGACTGCTGCTCACTGCCTCTACGGGTAAGAAAACAGAACTCTGCACATGTTGTGGGTGAGGGGCTAGTAGGATCCAAAGAGCGGACACTGTCTGAGTACAGAGAGAGGTTTATTGATTTCCCACAGATTCCTGTGAATTCTTCCAGCGGAACTTTCAGAGACTGGCAGACTGGCGAGCATCAGGAGGCAGGCAGGCAGGGGAGCAAGCGAACGAGCAGGCAGGCAGGCTTTCTCTGGCAGGAGGAAGACAGGACAGGTTACAAATCAAGGTCAAGCACAAGCAACGTAAGCTGAGGCCGAGAGCTGTTTTACCGCAGGGCAATCAACAATCTGGCGCTGGATAGCAGGCAGAGCTGGTCTTAAATAGGTGGTGCGTTGATTGCTGAAATGTGGATCAGCTGTGCCTCCAGTTCCCAGCTGACCACGCCCACCAGGGAACAGGAATCACCACAGTACCCCCCCTCAACGGGAGCCACCCGGCGACCGGAACTTCTCGGGATGGGCCCGACGGAAATCCCTGACCAGGGAAGGATCAAGGATGAAAGAGCGGGGGATCCAGGCCCGCTCCTCAGGGCCATAACCCTCCCAGTCAACCAGAAACTGGAAGCCCCGGCCGCGACGGCGCACATCCAGAAGACGTCGGATGGTGTACGCCGGGCGACCAGCCACAGGCCGGGCGGGAGGAGGGGGCCTGGAAGGAGGGACCAGAGGACTGGAAGACACAGGCTTCAACTGGGAGACATGGAAGGAGGGATGAATCCGCATAGATCGGGGGAGCTGCAGGCGAACCACCGTGGGATTGATGACCCGCTGGACTTCAAAAGGTCCCAGGTAGCGGGGAGCCAACTTCTTGGCGTCAGTTCGCAAGGGAATGTTCTTCGAAGACAACCAGACCTTCTGACCAGGAGCGTATCTGGGCCCAGTTGTGCGATGGCGATCGGCCTGGCGTCGACTCCGTTCCCCAGCCCGAAGCAGAGCAGTCCGAGCCGTCCTCCAGGCCCGACGACAACGGCGGATGTGGTGCTGAACCGATGGAACAGCTACTTCAACCTCTTGGACAGGGAACAGGGGCGGCTGGTACCCAAGAGAGCATTCAAAAGGAGATAAACCAGAAGCTGAGGATGTGAGGGAGTTGTGTGAGTACTCAACCCAGTCCAGATGGTCGCTCCATGATGACGGGTTGGATTCAGCCACACAACGAAGGACGGTCTCCAGGTCCTGGTTTGCTCTCTCGGCTTGACCGTTAGTCTGGGGGTGGAAACCGGAGGACAAACTGACCGTGGCACCGATGGATAGACAAAAGGCTTTCCACACCTGTGAAGTGAACTGGGGTCCTCGGTCAGATACTATGTCAGTGGGCAATCCATGGAGTCGGAAGACATGGTGCACCAACAGGTCGGCAGTCTCCTTGGCCGAGGGAAGTTTGGGGAGAGCGACGAAATGCACAGCCTTGGAAAAACGGTCCACAATAGTCAGGATGGTGTCTTTACCTTTGGAAACAGGTAGGCCGGTAACAAAATCCACTGCAATGTGCGACCAGGGTCTGCTAGGGACAGGCAGAGGACGTAGAAGTCCAGCCGGGGGTCGATGCAATGCCTTACTCCTAGCACAAGTGGTGCAGGCAGCCACGAACTGTTGCGCATCCCTCTCCATGGTAGGCCACCAAAACCTGCGTCTGATAAGGGAGAGAGTGCGTGAGGAACCAGGATGACAAGCCAAACGGGAGGAGTGACCCCACTGGAGGACCAGGGATCGGGCGGTGTCGGGGACAAACAGTCGATCCGGGGGACCAGTACCCGGGTCAGGCTGATGTTGCTGATCTGCTATGACTTGGTTTTCGACCTCCCATGAGACCGCAGCCACGATGCAGGAGGCTGGCAGGATGGTTTCCACCACGGAGGTGGTGGCTTCGGGGGCAAACTGACGGGACAGTGAGTCGGGTTTCTGGTTCTTGGAGCCTGGTCTGTACGACAGTGTGAAATGGAACCGGTTGAAAAATAGAGACCAACGGGCTTGGCGGGGATTCAATTGTTTAGCCGACTGCAAATACTCCAGGTTTCTGTGATCTGTCCAAATGAGGAATGGAACTCTGGATCCTTCCAGCCAGTGCCGCCAGTGTTCTAGAGCCAGTTTGATGGCAAGGAGTTCTCGGTCCCCAACATGATAATTGCGTTCCGCAGGGGTAAGACGTCGGGAAAAGTAGGCACAGGGGTGTAATTTCTGGGTCTCAGGAGATCTCTGGGACAACATGGCTCCTACCCCGGTGTCCGAGGCATCCACCTCCACTACAAATTGGCGGTTCAGGTTCAGAAGAACTGGAGCTGAGGTGAACAGTTCCTTAAGCTTGTTGAAAGCTTGGGCTGCTGCGTCTGACCAGAAAAAGGGAACTGATGGGGAAGTGAGACGTGTTAGGGGGAGAGCTGTACGGCTGAAGTTGCGGATAAAGCGTCGATAAAAGTTTGCAAAACCCAGAAAGCGCTGCAGTTGTTTTACAGAGGTAGGAGTCGGCCACTCCACAACAGCCTTGATCTTATCAGGGTCAGCTCTGACCTGTCCACGCTCAAAGATATAGCCCAGAAATGAGATGGTATCTCTATGAAAGTCACACTTTTCTGCCTTTACAAATAAGCGGTTTTCCAACAGTCTCTGAAGTACCTGTTTGACATGTTGCTCATGTTCCGAGTGAGTCTGGGAGAAAATGAGGATGTCATCCAAATAAACAAACACAAAACGGTTAATAAGGTCTCTCAGCACGTCGTTAACCATGGTCTGAAATACTGCAGGAGCGTTACACAACCCAAAAGGCATGACCAGATATTCGAAGTGGCCGAGAGGGGTTCTGAAAGCAGTCTTCCATTCATCACCTTCCTTTATTCTCACCAAATGATATGCGTTGCGGAGGTTCAATTTAGTGAAGATTGTGGCGCCATGAAGGGAGTTGAATACAGAGTCAAGCAGAGGTAAAGGGTACTTATTCTTCACAGTGATAGCGTTTAAGCCACGATAATCTATACAAGGCCTGAGTGAACCATCCTTCTTCGAGACGAAGAAAAATCCAGCCCCTACGGGTGATGAAGAGGGCCTGATTAGTCCTGCAGCGAGAGAATCTGAGATATATTTCTCCATAGCCTCAGTCTCTGGTCGGGAGATGTTATATAGACGGCTGGTGGGTAATGGCGCCCCCGGGAGCAGATCAATGGAACAGTCATAAGGTCTATGTGGGGGAAGAGCTGAGGCATTGTCCTTGCTAAAGACCTCCCTTAAGTCATGATAGACTGGGGGAACGGTGGACAGGTCAAGGGGAACAGGTTGGCGGCTGGAAACAAGGGTAGCAGGAACAGCTGAATGAAGGCAGGTGGCATGACAGAAGGAACTCCAGTTAATAATCCTCCCACTCTGCCAGTCCAGGTGGGGGTTGTGCTGAGCCAGCCAAGGGTGGCCTAAAACCAGAGGGGATTTGGGTGAGTCAACAATGTAAAAAGAGATAAGTTCTTGATGATTACCCGAAACAATCATCTTTATAGGAAGGGATTGCAGTGTGATTGTGTAAAGAAGACTGCCATCCAGGGCCTGCGCAGATATGGGGAATGAGAGGGTCTTCAAGCCAATATGTAGCGAGCTAGCTAAGGATCTATCCAAAAAATTGGCCTCTGCACCAGAGTCAACCAAGGCATCAACAGAATGGGGGACATTATCGCTGAACAGGACTGCTGGGATGAGAGTTTTAGTGTGGGGAAGTACCTCAGAGGATGTGGTCGTCAGTATCCCCACTGCTGCTGACGACCCTGGTCTTTTGATCGGTTGGGACAGAAAGAAATACGATGTCCAGGTAGTCCACAGTAGTAACAGTCACCCGAGGTCCTTCTCCTCTGCCGCTCCTCCGGGGAAACGTGCGCTCTTCCCAGCTGCATAGGCTCCTCTGTGGGAGTGGCTGTGTGAGGGAAGGATGGTACTGCTCCAGAGGAATACTCCTGCTTGTCACTAGATTGGGATCTCCGTTCCCGGTCCCTCTCCCGCAGTCGGTTGTCCACCCGGATGGCGACAGCCACAGCACATCGGTCTAAAACAGCAATTATTATAGGCTATGTTAAAAACTGAAACCATTGACATTCTACATGCTTTGAACTCAAATTTTTACATTTTGGCCCATGCATGTATCGTCTTTATTATTTTTTTCCTTTAAAGCCCAGCGCGTGAGAATTACTCTTATCTAGTGGTGCGCTAACTAAATGCAAACGACAGAGTAGTGGTCTCTATTGCCTTGCTGTTTAAGCGCCGTATTACCACTAACAAATCCACAGAAAGTCACAGTTGTGAAAATGTCCAAATTTTTTCAGGTAATGATAACACCTAGACAGAATGATACATAATTCTGTTTTGTTATTTATGCCAATAAGCTATAAGCAAGCCCTTAATGCATTTGGCACCAGGCTAATTTATCTTGTGAAATGGTGTGACTAGAGGGAAGACATCAAGCTTCCCTTCTCTTGTTGAATCAACTGACATAGATTATGAAACACAAAGACAAACTCAGAAAATACTGTTGAAAGAAGCACGCAGTTGTCTGCTGATGAGTCCTGTGAAGAGTAACAGCAACTGAAACCGTTGCAGCAAAGCTTTTCCACTGTAGGCTAACTAACAAATTAGCATCTCTGCGTTTTCATATAACAAGTAAATTTCTAGTTATTATTATAATGAGTTATTATTGTTATTAAGTTATTATAATAAGTAAATTATTTGACACAAACTAGAGGATAAAGTAGTTGCTGAACTCACTGCCCTGTTTCTGACAGAACACCAAAATAAACTTCACTTTTAGATTAAATGAATTTACCTGTCCAGCAGAAAGCAACAACTACTGTGTAGGTCTTGAAGTCCCTCTCCCACATGCACTGTCTCCATCTAGTAAACTATTATTATTTCCTTCTCTATTCTTGACAATTTTTTCTTCCTCTTGTGGGACAGAGTATAGATGGTCCTCCATTTAAATGGAAAATGGCAAGTTAAATAATCCCCCTCCCCAACAGCAACACACAGGGATTTACAGCTAAACCCAACAATTTTGTTTCCCTTTCAGTGCTTGGTGTGTCGCCACCAATGTGTTTTTAAGCAACTAGCTAAGAGAACGCTTTCATTTAGGTTGTGATTTGACTTTGGTAACGTATGTATTTATGAAAGTAGTTTTTGATTTTTGCTAATCAAAAGCCAAATAAGTTACACACTGTACCTTTAAGCAAAACCAAAGGGGGGGATAATCTTTGTTAAAAAGGAAAGACGAAGTTGGCTTTCTGTTGGCTCAGGATGTGGAGATGAATAAAATGAAAGATTCTGCAAGCTCTGTTGGTTGACCTTGCTCAGTCTAAGGAAACTTACTGAAATGGTGCTGGATAAATTTGCTGTATTAAGCTAAAGAGTTTTGTCTTTTTCCCAGAACTACTGCAGAAATATGGCAGGTTTATCTTGGTCGTCAGAACCTTCAGGGTGAAAATCCCAACGAACAGTCAAGAAGTGTTGCCACAGTCGTTATACACCCAGACTATGACAACAATGTTTACAACAATGACATCGCTCTACTCCAACTATCCTCACCTACTGAGTTCACCGACTACATAAGACCTGTGTGTCTCGCAGCAAGTAGCAGTGTGTTCATCAATGGCACTGAAAGCTGGGTCACTGGCTGGGGTCAAATCAAAGAAGGAGGTCGGTTTAGGGTTAAACTTAGAATGAATATATTCCATTTTTGGCATGTTTATATGTGAATTGTCTTTAATGTCTGTTTTTATGTACCTTTTCCCCCCTAAGTGTTCCTACCGTGGCCTCAAACTCTTCAGGAAGTGAAGGTACCAGTCATAGGAAACAGACAGTGTAACTGTCTGTATGCAGTCAATAAAATCACAATCACAGACAATATGATCTGCGCTGGCGTTCTGGCAGGAGGCAAAGACGCATGTCAGGTAAACTGCTTTGTTCTATTTGTCATTATAATGGTGAGCACAGCTTTTACATTTCCACACTCTTTTCTTTCATTTCAGGAGGACTCAGGAGGGCCGATGATGAGTAAGCAGGGCTCTGTCTGGGTGCAGTCAGGAATTGTGAGTTTTGGTTTTGGCTGTGCACAGCCCAGTCTGCCAGGAGTCTACACCAGAGTGTCCCGTTATCAGTCCTGGATCAGCTCCCATATTAGCTCTGACAAGCCAGGCTTTGTCCAGTTCACCTCCAGTGGTGAGGATCTTGACAGCAGCTACACGTGTTCAGATCTGCCATCTTCAAGAACAGCAAGACCCAGAACTACAAATTAAACTCCTTAAAAAAAAAAAAAAAAAGAAAAATGCAGTAAAATTGGACATTACCCAGTTATTAATGCATTTATTCTTTTCTTTCACTGTACTCTGAACCTAATATATCTGTTTTTCATCTGTTAAGTAAGTAATTGAAGTAGTTTATCACTAAAATCTTTCTGACTCTAATAAACCCGTCATTTCAAACTGAAGGAAATCTTCATGAGAGGTTTTTAAAAACCTTTTTTGTGATGAGAAATGGAAATCTTTTCTTAGAAGTGTCTTTCAAAATGTGCTCTGGTGAATCTTTTGAAATGAAAAATAACCTTATTTTCAATTTTTCTCTTACTAACAGCTTTTTGTCTTTATACAGTAAAAGATTATATGACATGAAATGTTTTTCTTGTTATTTTTAACCAAATATCAGTCCAGTTTAATGGAAATGTCAATTTTATTAATATTCAGAACAGTTAGCTCAGCAATACATATCCCAATTGATTCTTAAAACTATTTCATGTTTAAAACAATTTTATAAAAGTTTTGCGCACATAAGCCACTTCAAGCACATCGCATTGTGTCTCAGAGGTTTTACAATAGTGTATGAGATGAAAACCACTGTGCAACTTATTAGACAGAACATATCTGCTTAAATTGACACACAATCTTTGGAGAAATTTAAAAGCATATAACAAATTAAAATGTTGACACACAATGAGCTCAGTTCAGAAAGCAAGTCATTGCAGTCAAAAAGCTCATTAAATTCCCCAACCATAACAAAGCCTGTTTTGTCTTTTCTGCCAACAAAAATCCCACCTTGTGGAGCTGATTGTACAGCCTGGATCTGTTCGTTCAGTTTATGGAGCTTGCTCTTTGTTTTGAGCGTGCATTTAAAAAACTGTGGTGTTTAAGAACAGCTTTTGAAGAACAAAATTAAAAGTTTCCTTCAGATCATGTTTCACATCCAGCAAGAAAATTTTACAATAAAAAAATGACATAAACAGTAATAAAAAAAAAAAAATAAAAAAAGCACACTGGATCATTGTTGTTCTACAGTACCAGGAATCTGTGCGCACAGCAAAACAGAATAATGACTGGTTTGACTTCAGCCGCTCGTTATTCCGTGCACATATTTTACAACTCCAAGAGTGCAGTTTATAAATAAAAAAACCCAGTTCTTTTCACCGAGCTCTTTTCTTTCCTGTTGTTCACTCAGTCGGGATGTGTACAATGCAATAACAGAGCTCTGCAATGCCTTACCTGCAAAATCTCTATTTCTAAAGAAAAAAAAACTGTGAATCAAATCACTAAGGCTGTTTAATCATAAGTGATTTGTCCCCCTCCCCCCCCTTTTTTTTTTTTTTTACTGTTATCCACTATCCAAGTGGGTTACAGTAAAACGGTGTTTTCAGTTTTTTTTTTTTTTTTTTTTTTTCTTTTTTTTTTAAATGTTAAACTATTTTTTGCCATCTGACATAAAAACTTCCAGAAATGGTCAAATTGCTAGGTTTTTCTTGGTGGTAGCTGCAAAACAGACAAATATGATAAATTGTGGTACTGGATGTCAGAAACAGCTTGTGTGTGTTTCTGAGACATTAGTTAAGATTTTTATTGTCCCGTGGGCGCATCTTCAACAGCTTCTACATTTGTTGCTTCATCTCCATTTTCATTAATCATTTCTTTGTATTTGCTTTTAAAAAATCCAGCCTATAAAAGAAAAAGAGAGAAAAAGCACTGTTATCCTGGATCAGTGTGGTATCTACATGAAAAAACCAAGAAGGATAAAAAAAAGACAACAGAATGGATTTTAAAATAAAAAGAGAACATGTATTAATAGTGTTTTGCCATTTCTATTATTGCTGAAAAGAATATTACTTAAGCATCTCACCTTATACAGACCAGCGGTGAGTAAGGCTAGTAAAGCCAACCCTCCCAGACAACCTCCAACAATCTCTTTGGTGAAATTTGGTACAGGATACACTTCTACCTCCGTCTCAATCTGGAAGGTGAGGACACAGAATTGTGATTAATTTCAAGTTGAATAATTATGATAGATCTAAAAGAAAGAGTCAGAATCACTTTGTGAACAGGTGGGTTGTTGTTAGTTGCTGTTGAGAAGAAGATGTACTGGTCCCTGTCATACTCCAGACTGGCTGTGCTGGTTAAGAGGAATTTGGCAGATGGAAGTCCAATCTGAGAGAAAAAAAACCACATCTGAATGAGAGTTTTAATCAGAAATTAAAACTGAAATCATGTTTTTCATGCTCAACAGGACGGCACCCACTGCATCAACCTAATCTCTGTGGATGCTAATAAGAACTTGATGGTTATATAAATAAAACAGGACCCAAGTCTAAAACCTGATGGTCAGGTCCTGCTATTTCTTTTTTTAAATTGACACAGTTTTCCCAAACTGGTTTTCTCCAAATATAACTATAAAACAGTGCCACATGCTGGTTTAAGGTCTTGATTTGACCATTGCAATGTACTTCTTTTTCTATAGCTCAGCTTCTTGTCTACAGCTTATACAAAATGACACAGCTAGTTGTTTAATTCATAGTAGCAGAAAAGGGAATATTGTACTAATTTTAGCTTCCCTTCACCGGCATCCAGTTTGAAATCCAAAACAGTAAAATTTAACATTTCATATTAGAAAAATACAAGCTTTCTATGTTTAAATATCCTTTAAAAACTCAAGTTTTACTCTCTGGTCGTTCAGCCATAGTGTGATATGTTTAAGGTTTTATGTAGCCTTTTATTTCCATTTCTTATTCTTGGATCATTATTGATACTGTATGTGTGTTTTTTTTTCTTATGCTTTAAACTTTGGTATGTCTGTGTATGTATGTATGGATTTAATTATGATTTGCAGTACTTTGGTCATCCTCATAGGTGTTTTTTTAAGTGCTTTATAAATAAATTGGTATGATAATTAGATTGTCACTGTTGTTAACTTCATAAACACTGTATGATTCTGTAATCAAGACCAATTACATCTGTACACATTTACCTGCTCTATCCATGCTGAACTGAGGTTGGCAGAGATTGGATACGTCTTACTATCCAGCCTTCCCATGAACCTGCTGCACTTAAACACTCTGCATGTGGCAACAGAGCAATTCTGTGTTGGACATAAGCACAAAAAGCTGCAGTGAAGCATACAGTAATGTGCATTTCTTGCATAAAAACAGGCAGATTATAAAACATACTTACCACTAATTTATTTTTCTTTATCTGAGCAATAACATCAGTGACAACAGGTTCTTCATCTTTGCCTCTTTGGCAGTCTGAAATCTGAGAATAAAGTTGTTTTTATACTTGGTCATTTTACCTCATGCGGTCATTTCTAAGATACATTTGAGCCTTTTGTAAAAGGAACTCCGACTATCAGCACATGTTGCTGTTAATATGTTGTTATTGCTCCGTTTAACTTAACATGATGGTTATTGAGATGTGAAAATGTCTAATTACTTTAAAAATCAAATATGGTGACTACATTTGTTTCTTATGGTGGTTGCCACTTTTGTTTTAAACATATTTTTTAGGATATGACGTATACGGTCGCAGGCGAGGTGAGAAGACTAGGAGGAATTAGGCAGGACGATATATTTTCTCCTACATTTAAAACAAATAAGCATACTGGGGAAAAATGCTGCACTGCAAAGCTTTTTGGTTTTTTTAAAGGCAAGAACAGACATAAAAATAATGACAAAATACAGATCACACAAGATTGCTCTCTTCTGATCTTATAGTGTGGTATGCATTATGAGGCATACTGAGCATTAAACTATAAAACCTACCAAATATAATCCTAGGTATTTCTGTATAATTATTGTAGGTAGTGGTCTAATGCCTGGACTCGCCTATCTGTGAACTGGTTTGAATATGGTGTGCTAACGCTGGCCTGATGTTGAAGGCTGACTCAGGCCCTGTTTACATCACTTTCCCATGCAATAACCTTTTCCTTTACCTATTTTCTTTTTTTTTTATTTTTTATAAAGCATTTACACAACAGTGGAATAACAACTATCTCAGTGCAAGGGAAAACAAAAATAGGACCACAATTAGTGTATTGCACATGAATCAAGTGGGCACTTCCTCTTCATAAACACAACAGAATGCTAACTGCTAGTTATCTGGCACATGTAACCGATGCATTTTTGCTGACGACACGAATGTTCAAACAGGTTTTGCTTCACCAGATCAAATGAATTAAGAACAAGCAGCTGCACAAACATGACACGGAAGTCCGCCATTGTTATTGTTCTTTTTGTGGGTTAAACAGGTTTAAATGCGCAAGTACAAGATGACGTGAAAGACATCACCTTTATCCAAACACTTCAATCGAGTTTACATAACCACAAATTTCACTCTGGAGGCTGTTTTTTTTTTTTTGAGGTTTTATCCACCCGAAACCATTTAACTTTGCAAAGAGAGGCCAGAAAGCAACAAAACTCTGTTTTATTGTCTTAGCATTGTAACGTAATTGGGGCATAAGACAACCCACAAAACATCTGGATTGAGGCAAACAAAGTTTTTGTGTGCTGTTATGCAGGGTACATGTGTTGACACAATTAACTGTAATCAACTTGTTTGTAAAATTTCAGTATGTTCAGCACATATTATATTGTTCAATGCTATATTCTAAAAGAGCAGCTCTTTGTATTGAATGCTCTTCTTCAGAGCTGGGATTGGCTAGCAGGTGCTGCACAAACACCAACTACTCTGACTTTTTCTTTCCTCTTTATCTACCCATTTGTCCTCATTTTAACTGGATTCTAGTGGTTTTTATCATGGCTGTTCTTGCTGTCATTGTGTTCGGGTTCAAACTGAAAAGGCTGAATGGTAAACATTAAGCCACTGTAAGACTTAAAGAGACTTCTTACAACCAAAAGTCACACAATAAGTCACCTCCCAGAATGCATTGCAGCATGTAAACCAATCACAGAATACAAAAAAAAAAAAAAAAAAAATTAAAAATCTAAAAGCTGAACAATGTTGGGTATTGTAAAGATCATATTTTAACAGCTGAAACAAATATTCATTTAATATGAAACATTGTTCCACCACGCTGGAGTTCCCTTTAAGGTTAGTACGGTAACTAAAACATGTTTTGTCATGATGTGTGTTTTGTATCTTTTTTTCTGGTTTCTGTTTTAGATTGTAATCTTCGCGGTTTAGTTCCCTTGTGTCTTGTTTCTTGTTTAGCCTTTGTTCCTGTTCATTAGATTCACCTGGACTCATTACACTTGTATCTTGTTTGGTTTGCCTTTATTTATACCCCTTGGTTTCTGTTCCCATTGCTGGTCCATTGTGTTTGCTCCCTGTGTTCACGTGTCAAGTTTCTTTTAGATTAAAACATCCGGATACTGCCCTGGCTCCCGTTCCTGCATTTGGGTCCATACCTCTACCCCGCATTGTGACATGTTTAGTATTTACCTGCAGACTGCTCAAATCTGCCCAAATGTCTTTGTTGCCGAGCTTCACAGGAACCCTGATCACCACAGTGAAATTAAATGCTCTGATGCTATTTGTAACCTGAGAAGAGGAGAAACAAAAATTTCAGAGTGGAAAAAAGTATTAGGTCTGAAATGATAGCTGTGAACTTCAACATACTGATATAATTGGATCACATAAGCTTTCACCTTGATTACTTGTTGGACTGGTTTCTGCAAAAGATTCGCTCCAAACGTGAAATTGCAGTAGTTGAAGGAGCTGAAAAGGTATTGTAAACATTAGATGAATATAATATAACAGTGACTAATCTATTATCACATTTGTTTTATATTATTTTACAGGGATATAGTGTAACTTTTGACCCAAACATTAGTCTAATGGGAGTAATAATGGAGGATCGCTGGGGTCAATATACAGGGCTTGGTGCATGTTGCCGCTCCAAGAGGGCTGCCCTTTTCAGAACCCAGACATTGTTACTTTGCAAGAGCAGTCTGTCTATCATGGGATCATTTGACCTTAAATGCTTTACTTTATGGTTTCCCCTCTATATACACAGAGGACTCGGCTTTGTGATACTTTTTCTTCCTCTTCAAATTAAAATTTGTCATGGCTGAACAAAGTAAGAAGGTGAACATGGAGTCTGAGGAAGACAGAAAGAGAAAGCAAAAAGGGATTGCTCCAGAAGAAAGACACAAGTTGACTTTGGCAAAGAATTTGCTCATTGGAGTCTGATGAAAGAACAGTGTGGATCCAAAACCCACTGTCTGTTTGCCTCAGTATTATTAGACTGGTAAGTTAGCTCTGTTGTGCTAACGTACCAAAACCAGGCAGTTTCCCACACCTAACTGGTTCTGCCCCCTCTCCTTTCTCAAAGGAACCACACAGTTCTTGTAACATAGCTCTGTAAACAAGATTGTGTCTGCGGATTGACAAATAACTCTTGCAATCAGTTGTTATCACTATAATCTGGTGGGCCAGATAGTATCCAATTTTGGCCTACGGACCACCAGTTTAAGGGCAGAATTTCTTCATGTGTTTTGTTTTCCCTGAGGGCGATGCATGCATGAAACACAAAATGACTCGGTAGCTGCGTAATTGTTTAAACCTGGTTTAGTTTTATGGTTTTCATACGCTGTTGAACAGGAAACAGTACTACTGTAATGTCCCATGAGCAAAAGGCTAATGCTAACGTGTTCACATGGTATTGATATAAGTTGTACCAAAGTTACTGCATCATTTGATACATAAATCTATTATTTATAGTAAAGACTGTTTAATTTTGATAAAATGTTGAGTGGCTGTTAGAAGTTAAGTGATTATCGCGCCCTATTGGCCAAAAGTTACACCGTACCCCTTTAACAATGAAACACAGACCTTTCAACTGAAACAAAAATGTTGTATTTCACATCGATCTCTTTCTTCTTGTAGAGCTCACTTGATGAAGAGTGCTGTTGATTCCCACTAAAATACACAGATGGAAATATTTATAAAAGAAAAAGTTGGTTCTGTGTAAAAACATAAAAACAAAAACCTGCATCTGTGACTGGAGAACAGTACCTGGTGGCGTTTGCAGTAACAAATATCTTCCTGCCAAGTTGACTGTTGGCTCCAATCCCATAGGAGACGATGAAGATGGCCTGAAAATGAAACCAGAGATCAGACACCTCCTCTTCTGACTCAGCAGTCTGTGTAGCAGCACAACAAACCAACCTTTGAGTTGCCTTTGAAAACTGGTTTGTCAATAGAGCAGTCTGTCTTTCCTCGAGTTACACCATCTTCACTGTCCAAAGAACTGCACTCAATTCTTCCCTGTGTTGAAATACAAAACACCAATGTGTCTTAAAGAGCAGCCTATCAGAGATGTAACAGATGTGATCCTGATGTCTTACCTGCAGAGATGTAAACTTCCTGTAGGAGAGCCCAGCTGGGTATGTGAGAGTAATAAGACTGTTGTACGAGTTTTCCTCCCTGTTCTCCACAGAGACGGTCACATCCAGAAGCTCATCAATGCCAACGGTAACTTCTGCTGATCTGATTTATGAGGAATAACAAGAATCAAAAGGAAATCAAGTAGATCAAATAAAAATTGATGTCAAACAGCATTGTTTCCAAATCAGTGCTGGCAGCAATGGGAATGCCAACATGCGGGTAATAACTTGGTTTAATGGTGACTACCTTTGACATTAAAAAGAAAAACAAGCAACCCTTTGACCGAACAGTAATGTTAAAGTCTTTGTATGTCTATTGGTCTCTTTAGGCTATGCTATTTTATGTCCACATTTATGTCCACATAGTGGGGAGATTTGTATTCACTAATTTCAGCTTTTTCTTCCTACCATAATTTTTCCAATTTCCTAACTTTGTCATTGTTTGTACTTGTGGATTTTAAGGTTTTAACTTAAGATACTGTCAAGATACTCTCTGTGCCATTAAGCAGGGGGACAAGATTTGAGAAAGAAGCTGGTGGTATGGCTTAAACTCAAACCTGAAAACAAACAAACAAACAAACAAAAAAAAAAACAACAATTCATTGCAGATTTTATTGAAAGCAGCAAAAAGATAAAACACTTCATGTATTATTTTTTACAGACTTTTGACTGTAACTATAACTGTAGCCCAAATAATTTACTTTTCCCCCTAATTTCACACAAAGAGTATAACAAATGCAACTCATAGTTTGGTACTAGTTTTGAAACCAGTCATTTGAAGTATGCAAACTGTTTGTACTTAAAGGGATCCTATTATGGTATTTTGAGTTTTCTGAGCTTTCTACAATGTTACAGTGTTCAGTCCTCATCAGACAGAACGACACTGCTTTTTATAACCTAAACGCATGTTTGAGTTTGAGTTTGAGTTCCAGCACTCTCTGTTCGGTTTCCATGGCGACGAAAAACGCGTTGTTTTAGAGAGTTTTTTCTACTTGGAAATCCTTGTGACGTCCCGGGGGATAAGGTTCGGTGATTGGTTACCTTCTACTGGTTAACAATGGCATGTACAAATACATCAGGCAGGTGGAAAACGTGGGATAAAGTTATTTCCAACGATGACTGGTTGAGTTTACCAAAGAGAGACATCCTGCTGCATTCGTTGCTGTGGGTTGCTGTTTTCCACTTTGTTTTCAGGGTCTGATTCAGGTTCCAACATGTAGGGCTGTATGCTATGTGTTGACATTGTATTTTGTTTTTTTTATTGAGTTCATATTAGCCTAATCCTTCTGTTTATGAGATGTTACAATGACAAAGCAGTTGCGGTGCGCGCTCCCGATGTAGTGCAGTGGCGGGAGGCGGGGCTTAATGCGGAAGAGTCTCAATCCACTCGTTTTGCCCACAGGCTGATCTGACAGCCTACGGAGAGGGTCAGTCTGAAGTAAATAAAGCGATTTGTGGCAATAACTCGATCAATCCCAGCCCTTCTGGTCTCAGAAATAAAAAATAAATTAGCCTGCAATGTACATAATAGTTACACTTTAAAGACAAATATAAAACTTCACAAATCATACATGCAAAGTCTGATTTTTTTTTTTTTCTTTTCCTCACCTGGTGAAGTTGAAGTCCACTTTTAGATTATCAACACATTTCTCATCAGCACCACAGTTGATCTCAAACCCTAACTGTGAAAAATAAGGTTAGATCAGAGAGCTAAAAAAACATTATCAATGTTTAGAATTATAATGAATGCTGGACATGTCCGAGCAACGTGATGCTCTTCAACTGGTTTCATGTCAAATGAAACCAGTTTTTTGAGCTCTGAAGGCTGACCTCAGAAAACTGTTTATGATAACTGTAGATTTATGAGATTTGTTTGAACGTTACTCACTGTACGAAAGGTTGTTGTTTGAGCCTGCTGGGAGAGAACTGGTTTAAGATTTGTGTTAGAAGGTAAACCATTAAAGGTGAAGCTGAGCTTGTTCTCAAGTGGATTAAGAACATCATCTGGACAAGCCTGCAACAAGAATAAGGGAGCATGATTCCGACTAAAATAATAAGATTTTGTTGCCAAATGAAATCTGTTTTATTTGATATTTATTATTGTCATCTTATTAGGAGTAACCTTAATAAAAAATTGCACATTGCTGCACTTTTGACCCCTTAAATCAACACGAAGCGATCTAGTTTCCTCTCGTTGTTTCTCAGTGATGTAAGCTCGGTTGTTTGGGGACTTCCTGGTGGCATCTGGTGTAAAAGTGAAATCAACCTGTGCTAGAGCTGAAACACACCAGAACTTGTTTTATATAGAAATCCACACATATGCAAACATGCCAGTGAATGAAAATTGAGAAGGAGGATGAACCTGCATTCACTTCAGAGTGTCTGCTCATAGTAAAACAGATTTCAGCTTTGCTCTCCAGCGGTTTTGAGCAGTCCACATTTTGTGTTGGGATTTCATTCGGGTTAAAGGACACAGTGGCTTCCACCATCACTATAGGCCTTGATCTAGAAATGAAATGATAATAACCCACATTTCAACATCTTTTGACCCTGTGATCAATAATCAATCAGAATGAAAACTGACAACAAAAGCAAGATTAAACTTAAAAAAAAAGGTTTTGTTAATTCCAAAAGAAACGACATAAATCTTTATGCCTTGAAGAAAACTTTATTGTTCAAAACACATTTGAAAATTAGTTTTTGTTTTTTTTGTTTTTTTTTGTTTTTTTTTAAAAAGGGTAAAATTGCCATAACTTATATTAGGCTATACTTTACATAACTCACCTCAGTAAAACAACTGCACCCTTTGAACCCACCGCTAAGTCAGGCAGACCATCACCACTCTGATCGAAACTCAACTGACTGATCGACGTGCCAAAATACTTCAGTCCTGACTGAACCTCAGAGGCAGCAATTCTCTGAGCAACAGGACATCCATTAGGGAGAAAATTGAGGGAATTTTTGTTTACTTGTCACTTCAGTTTTCTTTGAAAAAGCTCACCTGTGAGTAAGTAGGATTGATTCTTTGACCTCCTTCAGCATGGAATATGTAGATGCTGCCTTGACCATCGTTCTCCAAAGGTGCTCCAACTGCCAAATCACTAAATCCATCCTTGTTAAGATCAGGCAGAACAGCAAGAGAAGAGCCAAACCTTCCTCTGTCAGATGCAGCTCCTTTTAGGACTGATGGAGACTCAAAATGACAGTCCACATTCTGGTGAACATGTAAAGATGAGAGAGGGTGTTTCACACTTAATAAAAAGGAGAAAATATAACAAGATGATTGACTGAGCGGGTGTAACCAGTTACCAGATAGGTTATTGTGCAAACATAAACTCGTCCTTCTCTATCAGAGTCCTTGTACATGGGAGCAGATATGATGATGAGATCAGTGTAGCTGTCAAGATTCACGTCCATGGCACAAACCTCTGCTCCAAAGTATCCACCAGTCTGCATCTTAAAATGTAAAAGATTTATTTTAACAAGTTATTAATTTTATAGTGTTTCATTGCCATCTTAGTGGTAAATACACACCTCACGTTGATTTGGCTCAAGCTTTTGCTTGTCTTTCTCTCCATAAACCACTATAACAACTCCTCTGTGTTGGTATCTTGGGGCACCAATAATGGTCAGATCACCCCTCAAAGTTTTAGCAACTGCCATGGAGTAACCTAAAAATTAATGGTATCAAAGACATGATAAATATCCCAGTTCAGCCAGTGTGACAACCTCTTTTTTTTTTTTATCAACACAACAATACAGAAACCCTCTGGGTCAAAATATTACTTTAGTGAGAGCTGTAGATGTGTGCATGTAAAAAGAAAATCAAATGTTCTTTTTTCTTTTATTTATTTATTTTCCTGTGAAAATCTCACCAAGATAGCTATCAGCCTCCATATTCATGGGTTCATATGACGCTGTTAGTGTGTTTCTTCTGTATCGCCTGTGGCCTCCCCTCCACTGGTTAGCACCAACAATAGCCATCTGGACTCCCTGCAGGTTTGACAGAAATGTTTTGCAAACTTAAAGTTAAAGCACACAATTAATTTCTCATTTTTTAAAACTTTTTAGAACTTTATTATTAACCAGTTAATATTCATTAATTTTACCCCAGTTACAAAAGCTGCTCTGAATCCCTCTTGGGACATCTCCAGTTCCAGTGACTCTCCACTGGCTTGAGATCCTTTAACAGCAAAATAAAGAAAAACGTAAGATATTTAATGTTAAATAACCTAGGTGTTGCATGTCATTTAAATGGATTAATTTCATAACGGCTTCGAATTACAAAATACTTCTTTTTAAAATTCCTTTTTTTAATTAGTCATTATATTCAAGAAATTATGACCCAGAAATACATTTTCAGCTTAAATAAAAAAAACACAAAAACATTGTGCTAAGAAATATACTAATCAATTTCTTTTGCAAGCTAATGAAATTGAATGAAATATTTATAAAGCCCTTTAAAACAACAAGAGTTGAAACAAAGTGCTGTACACGATTGGCCAAAATAAAACCAGAATAAAACAGTTCAAATGCAAATAAATAACATAATAAAACAACAGGTCATATGAGGAATACGGAATTAAAGCAAATTGAATAAATAGCAAGTAAAAACCAACAATAAAAATAAAGAGCACACTGACCGGAAACTGTCTTACGTTGGGTTAAAGGACAAGGAATAATAATGGGTTATAAGATGAGTTTTAAAATTGGACAGTGATGAGGCTTGTCTAATGTGTCTGATCTGAATCTGTTTTGATGAGATAGCACCTGTACCTTCAATAGAAAAAATTTTGTCTTGCAAATTCTGTCGAATCTTCCCGAGTGCCTCAAATGTTTCCACTTTAAACACATGGTTGTCTGTGGGTTTAGATGCAATGCTCCTCAGTTCATTTGATGCATCGTAGCTGTTGAATGCCGCTCCAACCTGTGGATGTACATGAAATATTTGTGGTATACTTCAGGAATTAAATTTAAAGCTACAGTGTAATTTTAAAGTAAATACAAGTTTGCTGTAGTAAAGATTAGACTTCATATTGTAAAGTAAAAGAAACAGGGCATTTAAAAACAAAACAGACATACATTTTGTAACATAACCACCACAACTAAATATATGGAAAAAAACATATCTGTGGATCATCTTTACAGTTGACAAAGTGGAAACAGCTATACAATCCAAAGATTGTATCAAATTAGCATGATTCACTAATCAACAACCAATCATCATCTGACTCACAACTGATGATTGATGCCATGATTTTTGCAGGAAAAAAATGAAGAAATCCATATATAATATAATAATAATATAATAATAATAATAATAATAATAATAATAATAATAATAATAATGATAATATTAGTAATAATAATAATAATAATAATAATAATGATAATATTAGTAATAATAATAATAATAATAATAATAATAATAATAATAATAATAACAACAACAACAATAATAAAAATAATAATAATAACAACAATACAACTTACCCCAATAGCAAATCGAACAATATTTTTAGAGTCAGCTTTTTGTATTGCTGCTCCTAGGTTGGCACGGTCATGAGATTCTCCATCTGTAATTACTATCAAAATTTTCTTCACATCTGGTCTGTAACCTCCAGATGGTGAGAAAACATTGTCGCTGGGGAAAGAAAGTTCAAACTTTCAATCAGCTAAAAAAAACTTTATTTTTTGGCTTAATAATTTTCATGTTAGATTCCTTGTCTATTTGCCATTTCACAATAAACAACTTTCTTATATAAAATATATCAATTTTCAGATCCAATGAGATAACTGGGGATTGAGGACAAAAAACACACAAAGCTCCTTGACAAAGGGAGAAAACTCTAAAATGTTGATGAAAAAACCCATAACATTTCAGTATAGAAAAAATTACCCAAAAAAAAAAAAAACAAAAAAAAAAACAAAAACAAAAAACAAACAAACAAACAAAACAAAACCAAAAAAAAGAAAAGAAAAAACAACAAAACAAAATAAAACCAAAAAAAGAAAGAAAAAACAGGAGAATGAAATACATGTAACAACATACTGACCAAGAGAGAAAAGCCTCTACAGTGAAATTTCTATTTGTGCAAGTTAGAAAATAGTAAATAAAAACTTTTCTTTTTTTTTTTCATCTTTTCCCCTCATTGTCAGCATTAGGTTTTACAAGACATTATTGACAGGATTGTAAAGAAACTTACACAACATGTCTGATAGCTTGTGCAGTGTAAGTAGCTTTTCTGATTTGTGTTATTTGTTTGATTTGATCTCGCCATTTCTTAGGATCAAATCTGTTAAAGTCGTAATGGATTTTGGGAGCTGTAGAGAACTGGGCGATGGCAAACTGCAATAGCAAACATAATTCATATACATTAGTGAGAAATGTGGATTCAAAGGCAAAACTTCCTGTAGAAGTAATATAAAAAATATATTTTTAAAAGACAGATTTAAAAAGATTTTCTTTTTTTTAAAATTTTTTTTTATCACATTAGCTAATTTGGAAAACATTATTGCTCTTAATAAAGTATTTTTTTTATTTAGAATTTGTCAAAATGTAATTTCTGGACTTTCATTTGTTACCATCATACATTTAATTACTTCTGATAGAAACATAAAGTGTGAATATAATCTTACGTGTGTGTCTTTTCCCAGAAGCGACTCGATCAGTTTTGAAACAAAAATCTTCATTGTTTCAAAATCATCATTACTTACGCTGCCTGAGCCATCTAAAAGAAATGCAATGTCGACTTGGGTTCGGCACTCTGTAAAAACAAGAGAGAAATAAACACAGTGTTCCCTTATAAGTGAAATTGTATATATGTTTACATGTCTGTTTTCCAGTGTACTATATTTTTCACAGCACACTGGCAAGGAGAATGATAGCTAAATGCTGCAGCCCATAGAAAAAAATATGGAGTCACCACTTTTGGAAGGTGTTCTTTCCACTGTTAATTATTAGAAAATAAACATCACAGAAATGACAGAAACATATTTACAATTAAAAAAACCAAAAAACTAACTAAAACTTAAAAAATGTATTTCGATCAGTTAGAGGAGAAAATAGAATCATTAAACAAAGAAATAAAAGAAAAAAAAAACAGTGATGTAATCTACCTGTTCTTGTTCACACAGGTCTATGAAAATTCATGTATCCAGGTAAAAGGTAATTCTATTTTAAAAACACTGGACTCAAACCATATATGAAAATATACAGGACTATACAAGACTTTTGCATACAAAATATACAAGATCAAGGTGTTCATCCGAACACCTTCATCAGTTGTTTGGTGTTCAGGATGCAGCACTAGCAATGTACACACAAAGGAGTCACATGCGCTAGTGTTACCTTCTGTGTGTTTGGATGAACATCAAAATGTCTTGCATTTTTTAAAAGTATTTATTAAGTTCAGTTTTTTTTAAATGCTTTTTTAAGAGTTATTAACATAGTATCACTCCTAAAGGAACAATATTTTCATTTGCTCAGTTTCCTATATTTCATGTATAGAAACTGATCAATATATATATATATATATATATATATATATATATATATATATATATATATATATATATATATATATATATATATATATATATACATATATATATATATATATATATATATGTATATATACATATATATATATATATATATATATATATATATATATATATATATATATATATATACAGTATATACAGTATATATATGTATATTTCATATATAAAGCCTGGGATTGTGTAAGGCACTTTGGTGAACTGTGTTGTTTTAAAGCGCTCTATAAATAAAGTTGGATTGGATTGGATGTATGGACCTTTTTGTTTCCACCATGTCAAGCATGTTGAAACAGCTTGACGATCATATTCTTCCTAAATAAATTGTAATCCTTCCTGTTCAGTGGCAAGATAAATTATTATCCTTAAATGTGCCAACACCATCACTAAATCCCCTTTTGATTTCAATTTCATGCTCTCCATTAAAAGAGAAAAAAAAAATCCAATAATAAAACCAGTTTTATTACATTTTTATTAATGTATCATCTACAAAGCTCTCTATAACTGCAATGAGAGGAGCTTGACTAACTTTTCTTAGAGTGGAGGGTTAATATTTTTGCATACCAAGTGGGAAGTAATTATCATTGTATTTACCTTTCACAGAAGACGGGACAGGTTGTCCAGATGTAAGATATTTGTCGATCTGAATACAAACACCATTGTACATGGTGATACTTTTGCAGTCTGTTGGAATGGTTGGACCACATACCTGAAAAATGTAAAGGATCACATTTTATCAACAGATTTCAAGATAAGATTTCTTTGCAGTTCACTAAACTCACCAGAGAGCTCTCTGTTTTGGGGTCATGTGTCATTGTCAAACCAAGAGACATGTTTACTGCAAACTGTGGAACTGTGGAAACATTCAGGAAGAAAAGAAATTTCAAACAATTCGGTGTAAATAGGTGTAAAGTTATTTCCCAAGATTATTCTGTCAATGCTTTTCTAAATGAAAAGTTTCCTACCTGAAACGTGCAGATTTTGGCATTCATCTGTGGTGCATCTAAATACCACACCCCTTTTGTTTCCTGAATACTGATCCAAAGGGGCACTGATAAGAAAACTTTGGGTAACAAAACCCAGACAAACATTTGATGGTTTTAGTTAGCAATGACTCATATATTTCTGCTTTGAAGAAAGATCATTTTCTTACTACCTAGAAGTATGCATATTAGAGGCTCACTGATTAGAATAAAAATCCCAAGTGTTAACCTAAAACAGATCCTCTAGTGTAAGTTCTGACTCACTCTGAGCGTCTCTGCACCACCTGGTAGCCAAAACCTGCAGCAGGATTCTTCAGGGACTTCCAGGCCAGAGGATCAATGTTGAAACAAAGTGCAGCTTTTAACACTGCGGGATAAAGAAGAAAAATTCACATGGTTTGTCTAATCTAAAATCATGATGTGAGGGACTCACATCAAACTGTTTTGGAGCAACCCAGCCCAAAAACAAATGAAGAAGAATTAATCTCCCCTGTTGCTGACTGGGATAAACTATTACCTGCTTAACACGTGTTTTTTCTTTATCACAAAAACAAAAACTACATGCTAAGACTACATGGAATCTGCAAAAATCCACAACCTGCCTTCTAAAAGAGGTATATAAACACATACTAAGTGGTAAGCCTCAAACCCTTTTCCAACATAAAACAGTACAGCTAATCTCACCCCCGCCCACCAATATCACGGCCTCTGCTGGAACTTATGCAGAGTACTCAAGCCTCCGGGGAAGCATTAACCCAAACACCCTGGAGAGGAGACCAGTCAGATGAGCTGACAGACAATTCAACTATAAACTACAACATGCGCACCCATTTACACACAAAATTTACTGTCTCTAAAAATGAAACATTTACTAATGTCTTTCTCTTTCATTCGTCGCCAGCCAGTTGTCCCAGGCCTTCGAGCCTGGATGTTTTGAGTCTAGTCCCAGTTGCCAAAACCAATATAAGTCCCTTTACTGATATGCTTTTACACATATCTGCCACCTGCTTGTCCAGTCGCTCCATTCTGCTGTTTCTAATCAGCCACAGACATGCTCTCATGCTTTCTGTCACAACCAGAGCAATGCTACATACAAGGCTGGCTGGGCAATGGTTATTAAAAACTTTGGGGGGATTCCTGGTGGGGCACCTAACTCTTGGGCTGGAAAAAAAAAACTTAGAAGCATAGGTAAGAAGGGTTTTTATGTAAGTAGTTATCTGTTATCTGAGTATAATAATGAGCGGTGATGTGCGGGTCAATACTGAAATATCTGTTCCCCCTATACCAGCATTTATATGAAATATAATTGAATGTTCAGGATCAGTATGAACTTCTTCTTTTTCTGCCTGAGCAATGCAGATCAGTCCCACAAACAGTAGAGATGCACGATTCAATGTGAATTTTGGGGAAGTAATTTACATCCGTCTACTGGTTTAAATTTTTGTGCTGATGTTTAAATGACAGGAGTTTCCTGCTAAAACCGAGTCTCCCTGTTTTATTCAAACATGCAGTAATAGTCTAAAAATGGTTATTGCATGTTCATGCATTATTAAATTGCAAAATGCAAATTAGATGTGCCTAAACAAACAACCTAAAGTGCTGTATAATTACTTTATTTACACATTTCATGTGACAGCCTGCTTTGTCATAACAGCAGCGTGAATACTGACTACCTTACACAGATGATGATAATGCTGTCTTATCTGTATATCTCAAAGGGATTCTGATTTTCATTTGAGCTAGATATCAGTGACTGACTGACAATCCACACTGGAATATAAATGAAAATATTATGTAATTCATCAAAAGTTGGTGATAGTTTTAAACTTCTGCAAATGCTGTTTACGTTCTTGTTTTTTTTTTTTTCCAAATATTTGATGTTTTATCTCCAGTCTACAAGTTGTTGGACACAGTTGTCCATGACTTATTTGTATTACCGACTTATTGATTTTTATATTGTGCCTAGACCAAATGCTGCATTTCACAATATGCCAAAATTAGTCATTTATTCTGAGAAAATACTGCTTTCTGTTGTACAGAACACTGCATGCCATTACTTCCTGATTTTACATAAATAACATCAGCGTCTGTCTGCTGATGTTCCACAAAAGTACCTTATTACTGAAGAGCTGTGACTGCCTTGCAGGCATGAAGTTTAGGTGAAATCAGTCAAAAGTCAGTTAGATAACTTTGGGTCAAAGTGACCTGGAGTATATTGTCAGAGGTCCAAATAATTACACACACCCTGACAATCAAGAGTTGTAGACTGTGATAAAAACGTTCTTAAGAACAGAAGTGATACAAAGTTGTGCTGCAGCAAATAGGTTTCTATTCCTGTTATGGGGCGGAGAGTTCTGGAAATGTGTGAATGGAATGATGCATTTGCATATGTTAGCTGATTCGGAAAAGGAGGTGCAGTCGGCTGGGGTTTTGATAGGCAGCTCTAACGAGAGTTCAGGGCTTTCTTCTCAAGTCTCCCAATCCGGGAAGATCTGTGTCAGATGACTAATTATGACTATTATTGTCTACTTAATATTCATGACTATTATCTGTAAATACATTCTCATAAAATGAAAGAACAGACCTCTGTCTGGTCTCTTCATGGCCAGGGGTGCTGCGGTCCAGTTTTTCTCCGTTGTGGCTGAAGAGAGTTCTTGTTCAAATATCAACATGAACATTCATGTTTTAAGAGCAGCTGATGTGCCACTACAAAGCCTTTGTCCCATGAATCTAAAGTTTTTATTATGGGATTTTGGGAAAATAAACTCCATGCTCAGATTGATCGTGCATGGACTGATCAATCTGAGCATCAAGAAATGTTGGTTTCTTGCATTTTGAAGTGTCTGTGTATTAAATGTGTATTTTTTTTAGTTTTTTTTTTTACAATGTTTATGAAATTATTTTCGAACCCAAGAATGAAATGTTGATCCTTCAGGGAGACAGGTGGTAGGATACACCGTGGTGAACCTTCTGATGCAACAGGACCTGCTACCCTGAAGTTCAAGTGTCATTGATATTGTGATTGCGGAACACAGAGACCAACTGGGAGAGGGTGAGCACCCCCAACAACAAAGACAACCAGTGGCAGTTTGCAGAACGAGAATCTGCAGTAACTTCTTGGTCACAGTAAATGGACAAATTAAATAATAAAGTGTAGTTTCTTCTAATCTAAACTTCAAATCAAAAGTGAAACAAAATCCTGATATTAGTTTTTTTCAGATTTCTAAAAAATAATGAAAATCAATGAAATGAAAATCAATGAAATGTTATTTATAATTTAAGAATCTATGTGAAAACGAATATTAAACAACCTCAGAATTCTGTGAAGTTAGGGTTTATTATGGTTTCTAAAAGACAAATTATTGAGACACCTTCATGTTCTGCTTTTTCTTTAGTCAGTGGCGCACCCAAAGCTACAATCTGTCGCTTCTAGACATCTGGCAGGAGGGAAAAAAAAGCTGCGACCTTATATTTATTCATTCTCATTCATTAATGATGTTCACTCATCCACCAGTTGCAGAAAACATTTCTATAGTGCTGGTAGCATCAGTATGCCGGTGATCCACAAAATAAACAGGTATTCTGTAGTGGATATAATCTGTAAAATTAATGTTTTTCAGTATTTTGCCTTAAGTTCCATGACTTGTTACAAGCCTGGATCAATACTTAATCTAGTTTTGATATCAGTGCCTCAGCGGGATGATATAAAACATCCCTTTAGTTAATGATATTTCTATTTTTAAAAAAACAAAACAAAGAAAGCCATGTGGATACATATTGATAGATTGTTTCAAAGGAAAATGTGGTCATGAAATTTGGCCATTTTAAGGTGATTTTTTTTCACCATTCTACCTTTAATTATCATTTATAATTAATTATGACTTTGCATCTGGGAAGTTGCAAAATATATCTGACAAAATATTCACTTACCTGACAAGAAAAGCGTAGCTGCGAACATCCAATTCATTGCGATAGCCTCATGAAAGACAGTCAAAAGTCTGATGTTTCCTCTGAAGTAAAAGGAATTTGTCTGAAAACCGTGAAAGGCAACTCTCTCCTGCTGAAAGTCTGAATAAGAAATAATTGAAAATAGAATAAAAATCTCCCTTAATAAATACAGAACTTGAGAGTTCCTCTATATGAGAAAGAATTGCAACACAATCCCAAGTCTTTGTTGCTCTTAACCACTCCTTCAAGAAAAAGAAAAATGTGTGTCTAAATGTTATTTTCATCTTCTTTTTAAAGTACTGGGTTGAGCCGAAATGTTAATTTCTGGGCACTAAAGAAAAAAAAACAGAACAGAAATTAGACAACAGAAACAGGAAATGACAATATCAGCTATCCTCACTGGTAGATGAAAATAATACGTTTAGCTGAGAAAAAGGGAAATGAGTACAAGATTTGCCAACAAGTAGCTTCAGCTGTATAACATTTTGAATTACTTTAAATATCCACTGCATTAAGAAAGCTTATTGTGATATGCTGACAAATTCCATTCAATATCATCCTCCCTTCAACAAAGATTAAAGGGGTCCTATTATGGTATTTGGAGTTTTCTGAGTTTTCTACAGTGTTACAGTGTTGAATCCTCATCAGACATGTGAACGACACTGTTTTTTATAACCTAAACACATGTTTGAGTTTGAGTTTGAGTTCCAGCACTCTCTCCGTTTGGTTTCCATGGCGACGGAAAACGCGTCATTTTAGAGAGTTTTTTCTACTTGGAAATCCTTGTGACGTCCCGGGGGATAAGGTTCGGTGATTGGTTACCTTCTACTGGTTAACAAGGGCATGTACAAATACATCAGGCGGGTGGAAAACGTCGGATAAAGTTATTTCAAATGATGGCTGGTGAGTTTACCAAAAAGAAAGCAGTTGCGGTGCGCGCTCCTGATGTAGTGCAGTGGCGGGAGGCGGGGCTTAATGCGGAAGAGTCTCAATCCACTCGTTTTGCCCACAGGCAGTAGCTTGCAGTTTGAACTGTGCTTTGTAAGCGTGTCTCTTCACAGGTGCCATTTTAATAAGGGGTCATTCGCCAAACCAATGTTGTTTTGCAAAATGCACATACCGGCGCAATATACCTACTGAGGACATACCTTTAGTATCATCTTTCACGCCCACACTTCTTTAATGTTCTCATGCTGCCCTCTCCTACGTTCGCCTTTTATCTATATAAGCAGCGTGTCGGAAAAGCTCTCAATCAGTCAAGCAAAGCGCTCATCAAAGTCACACAACAACCTTTAATTATTTTGGAACTCACTACACACATAAGGTGCACCACATTGTGAGGCACTCTGTCTATTTTGGAGAAAATAAGACTTTTAAGCGTGCCTTGTGGTTGCAAAAATACATTAATTTAATGTATACTGTAACAAAAATGCCAGGTTACTAGGCTACAGTTCTGCCTTCAAAACAATAATCCTGATCCCCAAGTTATCTAACAGGGGATACCACCTCCCACCTGTGCCTGGTTAAAGGACTTTCTAACTACTCGGCCACAATGGGTTGAACTGGGTTCCCACTTTCATCCACCCGTACTCTCAGCATTGGCTCTCCTCAGGGTTCTGTGCCGAGCCCGATAATCTACTCTCTCTACACATCCGACTGCAGCCCCACCCACTCGGAAAACATCATTGTCAAGTTCATTGACGACATGATTGTGGGCCTCATAGGCAAGGCCAGATTATCCAATGGCATTATGGGCACGGGCCCAGGGGCCCATACCCACTTGGGGCCCATTCGGAGATTAGTGGGGCCCACATAGGCCATACACCAGCAGTTTAGACATGAAACAAAATGTATATAAAAGCCAGATAGTTACACCACAGTGTCTAGTGTATTGCCATTGTTACCACTGGCTGAGCGATGTTAGAAATGTTGTTTCACACTGTATCAGTCACAATTTTCACAATGTTGCGCTGGGGAAGGGGGCCCGTGGGACACTCTGGGCCCAGGGGCCTGTTTAATACGGCCCTGCTGATAGGACAAACTGAGACAGCCTACCAGGATGAGGTCCTCCGCCTGGAAGAGTGGTGTTCGGTAAATAACCTGTTATTGAACGCCACCAAAACTAAAGAACTCATCGTGGACTTCAGGAAGAAAGTAGCTGCCCCTCCACCCTTATTTATTAGCGGTGGATGTGTAGAGAGAATGGAGTCCTTCAAATACTCGGGAGTCCACATCGCAGCGGATCTCCCTTAGATTGAGAACACTGCAGCAATGGTGAAGGCGGCACGGCAGCGGCTCCACTTCCTGAAAGTTCTCAGAAGAGAGAAGCTGAACACCCAGCTGCTGGTGACCTTCTACCGCTTCACCATAGCAAGCCTGCTGACGTCTGCCGTCATGGTGTGGTTCTCCAGCTGTACTGAGACAGAGAGGAAGAGGCTGCTGTCTGCCCTCCTAAATCCCGCTGCCTCAGTAGAGCAAAAAACATCGTTTAAACATTTCTTTCTGTCTTTTTGACTTAACTTGCTAGTTTCTGGTCCTCCTGACAGTCAATGGCTTTGTTCTCCGCAAGGACCATGAATTTAAAGTTGGCTTGTGTGGGTGTATGTATGTGTATGTATGTATATTTACATATGTATGTATGTGCATATACGTGTAAGCATTGATCTCTTTCTCTTGTTTTCTCTGTTGTCTTTTCTGTTCTCTTTCTGTCCTTTTTCTATTGTTGGGGAAAATTGTTATGAGTTTGGTTTGTATTAAGTATTAGACATATATGCATTGATTTGCTGTGATCCTGCTGTGTTTTGTGTCTATGCACAAAGCTTTCTTTAAGTCATATGATCCTTGTCTGGAATGTGCAGACAAAGTCTGAGACAGGAAGAGTTTCATGCAGGGCATCGGGTTTTGTCAACTGCTTGGTTGACCAGTTGTCTAAAGGTTAGAGGTTAAAGGTAATAAAGTAATATAGTGAGTGATTGATGCTTAGTGAGTTCAGTTTAGTCTTAAATAAGAGATAATGATTGTTTCATATGGTGTGCCCAGCAACTAGGAGGAGTTAAGCATGGTTTATAATTGGGTGTTACTTCAGCATCTGCAGAGAGAGTTCTCTCTCCAAGCTCCAGCGTGTGCTTGTATTAGTTTATAATAAAATGTTCATTGTAAGAAGACAGTTGACTCTTAGATGTATTACAACTTCTCAAGACCAGAGTATTTTCCACCACAGTTTTTGGGGGCTCGTCTCGGGATCCTGCGTCAGTCCGCCCAGGTTGGTGATAGACGGGTTGGCCACCTGAATCCACAGATTCATCCTAAGAACCTCAATTAGAGTATTTCAGAGGACAGGACGTCTTTCTCCCACCCGTGGTCGACTACGCCAGGACTCCTTCTGAACCAGTGTGAAAAGACAATGGTGAGAAGTGTTATTCTAAATTTATATTAATTTTCAGACTCAAACTGGAGTCAAACATTACTAGAAATTTATCACAAATTAATAATCAATATCTTAATTAATAATCACAATATTTGTCTGTTTTGTGGTCAATTGTCTTCATTATTCTCATTGTGACAGGGATTCTCCTCCTCACCTCCTCATCGAAAGAATAACTCAAGGGATAAGAGAATAACTTAAGACGAGATCAGGTTGACGTCATAAATAAAATCCTGTGAGTTTAAGTTAAGTTTAGGTTAAAGTTTAAGTTAAAAATCGTGAGTAACAAGACCAAGTCGTAAGTGCTGTGAGCTAGACGTAGCAAGACCAGACCAGTAAATCTTGTGAGTTACAAGACCGAGACCAGTAAATTAGTCAGTAAGTCCTGTGAGCTCGAGAAGCAAGACCAGGCCAACCTTGAGTTAGAAAACTGAGAGGAAAGCCATCTTGAGTGAGGAGGAACAGAGAAGAAACTGTGTGGGCTGGTTTCTGGAGACATTGAGAGTTTTGCCTGATAATTCTACAAAGGTGTGGGATTGACCCTCTGTGTACATCCGCTGCAAACAGAACTAGTTCCTTTGCAGTAGGAGGTTGATGTACAGCACCATTAAGAAGTTGAAATCTCTGTCTTCATGTGAGGGGAAACTGGGGTGGTTGTGTAAAATTTCCTGTGTTAAACTTGATTGGACTGATTGTGTGGAGAATTAAAACCACGTCTTGTGAAGCCACACCGGACTCTCGCAGGAGAGCCTAGAAGCTTGTGTGGGGGTAGACAAACGTGGGGGCACGACCCATTCACATGCATTCATCCAACTGTTGAAGTGAATTGTTTGTGTAAAATCTAATTTACTGCAGTAAGAAAAAAAAAAAAAAAAAAGAAAAAAAAACAACAACAAAAAATGTATGAGAGAGTTTCAGATATGAAGGAGGCCCAGAGAGGGAAGTGAGAAAAAAGTGTTCATTAAAGGCCTTCTGCTCACTGAAGGAGATGATGTCATAGCACGTTAGGCAGAAACAAACATATAAATCCTGTGTAAAATAGCTGCTTGTGCTTTTCTTCCTAAAGCTTTTATAAGAGCATAAAAGCCACTCCCTGTATGAATGTGGAAACCTTTTCCTAAGGAAAAGCATTCTCTATTATCACCTGAGAACATTTTAAAGAGCAACAACATATTAAGAATGAAAAATCTGAAATGTGAGAGATTTGATTTATAGTATTAGGAACTTATTATGTTAAATTACTGTACATTGTGTAGGCAATAAGCTTAGGTTTCTGTCTGTTCCCTTTCAGACATTCATAAGGTGATTTTTATTCCTTTACTACTGCAATTATAAATTTATGCCTAGCATGTCTAAATAAATCTAGATAAACTGGAAATAAATAATGCAGCTGAAGGATGCTGAAAATAAGCATAATGTTAGGAAAAAAAGAAAATTCTTGACCTTAAAATAGGAATGGTGAACCAACGTGCTAGAGTAAATTTCCCTTGCAATAAGTTCACTTTAGCTAAATGTGAGCTAACGGCGAGAAGAGAAGTTCTCAGAACAAGTGTATCTTCTTAGCAAGATCATGTTCAGCTTTCCCAGGAGAGAACTGAGTTATGAATCCACTGATAATATAGTCTCTCACACACACAATTACAATGTAATATTCAAGTTACATGATGTTCACAGCACAGAACATGGTCCACATAATATGTTTGCCACAGGATTCAGAAGAAAACTATTATAATTATGAGGCTATGATCTTTATTTTCCCCTTACTGGAGAAGAAAATACACCACATGACCAAATGGTTCAGTCTCAAAAGCTCGTCTGCTGTATGGTGTTGGACACATTGCAGCGTTCCCTTCTAAACCCTTGTCAGCATGCAGCTTGGTCCACAGGGACCTCAAATGTCTATCTTGCCTGAAGGGGATTCAGAGGAGGGGCTGGGGGAGAGTGAGTTCTTGATCCGGGTCACTGCAGGGTTCTGGGTGTCACGCGTGGTCAGTCAGGAGACTGGAGCAGAAACGGTCCCTACAACCTAAAGCATCATTCCACCTCCCTTCTGTGTCAGCTCTGAGTCCTGGAGCAGAACCTGATATGCAGATGTGGCTGCATGGACCCGGCCGCTGCTGATGGGGCCTGGGGATCCCAGAACCAGAGGGTCTGGCAGAGCCCTGTTGGTTGTGACTGTGAACAGTGTGGATATGGCTCCTATGGTGGACATGTGAGCTGGATTTTCACCTTTGACCTCTGGAGGTGATGGATCCTCCTTGTCCTCAGACTGTGTTTCAGTTGTGGAATTTTCTAGAAGTAAAAGACTAACAATGTGGCCGGCAGGCAGCACAAATCCCACCCCGACTACAGAGTCAGATGATGTTTTCTGGAATGAGCTGCACCCTGATTCTGTCAGAAAGACTGTTCGGTTCACTCAGTTCTCTGTGGAAAACCTGGATCTCCTTCCTTGAACTTTTGCCTACTGTCTGATCCTTTACATGTCACTCTTTGTTATTTACACATATGAACCTGATTTATCTACCAGGAAGTTTTGATGAACATGTGTCGGGCACTTCCTGGCATGAATTTCTGATTGTATGCTGATTGGAGGAGAGCATGGTGGCTGTGGCGCGTCTGACTCCTGAGCAGATCGAGTGATACGAGCTGAATGATTATCCACAAGACCAGGCCAAGAAATGAGGCCCTACAACCAAACATTTACTCACTGTTTCTGCTTAGCTTTATACCACATTTATGAGCATGTATAAAATTTTGCACTCCTGCAGACTTCTGCAACTGAACAATGACACAGACATCTCTGCTCTGCTGCAGGGAAGCTGAACAGTTCATACAGACTAGTCAACTTCTGGCACGCTGTGCCTTATAAAAAAAAAAAAAAAAAAAAAGTGATGAATACTAAGTTTTTAATGTTTGAGACAGAATAGATGTCAAAAGAGAAAAAATAAGCCGCTATATGACATTAAATAAGAAGGTAGCTTTGTAATTTCCTGACTTCAGCGAATGCAACACAAGTACAACAATCTCCGTATTTTATTTGCTGACAGCTGGTGTTTTATCCCTAATCTGAACTCATTATTTTGAATTAAAGCAGATATGCTCAGCGGTTAAAATACACATCAGATGATTTTTGTTTAAAGAGTAGAACCAACTCTTGCGATGGCTGCCAGTAAACAGACCAGTCTCTTAGTTAACACGCTTAATAAGTAAACAAACAAGTCATTTAAGCCCTGTATGTCCTCAAAATAACATGAATATGAGGCAGATTATTTGTAACAGTATTGATACTTCCAAAGTTAAGCTAACTATGCTAAACCGTTAGCCTTGGCCTTTTCTGTTACACACGTTTGCATTAAAATCATTAAGGAAGAAGTGCTGCTGTGAGTGTGTGCACGTACATGTGTGCGTCGTGTTGTTGTAGATGAAAACAGCTTTACCATCAGTATTAGAAGTTTGTTTCTAAATGCTGCTTTAGTTCAAATGTAGATAGAAAACAAACAGCTTTATTATGACCTGAAGGTCTCTGGCTGTTCAGTACCTGAAGTCCAGCTGTTAAAGATGGGTTTACATCTTGTTGCTTTATGCTTATGCTTATGTTCACAATATATTTGGAATAGAAAGCCAGTCTTATTATGATCTCAGTTTTGTGTGTGTTGCTCCTGAATGGGTCTGTTGGAGTCTAAGAGAGACAAATCAGAGTAAACCATGAGACTAAACTAGACTACATTACTGATTAAATCAACAGTTCTGAATGAGCTTTATTTAATATATGCAGAGATTCTTCAGTGTGGTTCTGCTTCTGTCATTTAGCGGACATGACATAAACAACACGAGCAGTAAATCAGAAAGGAAATTCCAGCATGGATAAGTGTTGGTCAGACTGCTGGGAGTCCAGTTTGACACATGTCCTGCTATGCAGTAGTAGAGGATTTTTTCTGGTTGTTGGTTAAGATGAGACTACCTGATAGGAACTTTGCAATAAGTAATTAAATGAATTTGGTTACTTTGAATGCTTACCTACCAGATAACTGAGTGGCCCTAACTGTTGCTTTGTATTGTTCATGTTTTACTCCATGACTGTTTAGCTTAAACTGACTATCCTCTGCACCCCCCAGGCCTGGCCCCTGACCGACCTCTAGTTGACCCTGACTTGATTTTCCTTTTGATGCTGTTTGCTCTGACTGTGACATGGTGGAGGCTGCAGCTCTCCCGTCTCAGTTCTCGTTACTTGAGCTTACTCTTTAGCTGAAAACGAGTCCATGTTTTGGCGCTCTCTTATGAATGACTTTCTGGATGCCATTTTCCTGAATGTTTTCCTCCCACAGGTTGCAGACGGGGAAATTTCCTTCTGGCTCTCTTTTCAGATCTTCCTTGGACCAAAAGTACTTTTTCTGGTTCTGATGCGCATGCGTAACATGGAAACATGGGCCTTTTTGTGATTCTTTTTGCAGGACCCTCACCCAAGTGGGCATGGTTCCTTCCAAGACTGCCTGTTCAGACACAGCTCTGTGTGAAAGTAATGTTTTAACATATTGTCGTAACCTCATAAGAACCCTTTTCAGGCATTTGCACACAGGTGAAAGCTGCCCTTCATGGATCAGCATCTACGCAGCTCTATTCACTTCAGCCTGGAGATTTTGTCCTGATAAGAAGCTTTAAACATCAGCGCTGGAACCAACATCGATGGTTTAGGCCATTTCAGGTTTTCCTGACGACCCAGACAGCGGTAAAGGTCGCAGAGTGAGCTGCTTGGCACTACAGATTGCTTGAACCTCCTGAAGCTCTTCAGTCTGAAATTACAGAAGAATAATGCACCACCCAACAAAGGGCAGAATAATCCCTGTGGTTGCGTGGGTAAGTGAGATAGTCTACTCTCACGCCTGAAGACCAGCCTTCGCTCTCAAGCAAGATCAGTGTGAGGTGAAAAAAAGCGCTCCACTGCCACTGTGATATGCCAAGTCCCACCAGAACGCCAACAGTGTCTTCACTGCACCTCTGTCACCCCCTAAGAGGAATGATTTGTTTCCACTTTTCTTACATTTATTGTTAGACTCAGATTTTGAAGCTGAAGCAAATGGCTCCTCACTATTGTAATTTCTGAAAGATTCTTTAAAACCTGATAGGCATGAGGCTCCTGATGTTTTGAGAATGTTGTCTTCTGTATGTATTTTTGCGTTCTGATAACAATTTCTCTTCTTATTGTTGGTCCTGTAGGACCAAGAGGAGGGAGAGTGTTGGGGAAAATTGTTATGAGTTTGGTTTGTATTAAGTATTAGACATATATGCATTGATTTGCTGTGATCCTGCTGTGTTTTGTGTCTATGCACAAAGCTTTCTTTAAGTCATATGATCCTTGTCTGGAATGTGCAGACAAAGTCTGAGACAGGAAGAGTTTCATGCAGGGCATCGGGTTTTGTCAACTGCTTGGTTGACCAGTTGTCTAAAGGTTAGAGGTTAAAGGTAATAAAGTAATATAGTGAGTGATTGATGCTTAGTGAGTTCAGTTTAGTCTTAAATAAGAGATAATGATTGTTTCATATGGTGTGCCCAGCAACTAGGAGGAGTTAAGCATGGTTTATAATTGGGTGTTACTTCAGCATCTGCAGAGAGAGTTCTCTCTCCAAGCTCCAGCGTGTGCTTGTATTAGTTTATAATAAAATGTTCATTGTAAGAAGACAGTTGACTCTTAGATGTATTACAACTTCTCAAGACCAGAGTATTTTCCACCACACTATCCTTTCCAGTCCGGTCAGGTCCAGCATAAACTCTGTAATACGAACAATTATCCAAAACAAATAGAAAAATAAAATAAGAATCCAGAAATAAAAGGGGATCATTATATCTATACAAGCTCCCCTTGGCAAAATAAATTTGCTCAGCAGAACACAGCATCCAGAACATCAGTGCGCTTGCTTAAATGCTGGACAAAACAAAAAGAAAAAAAAAAATGTTGAGGATCCACTTCACCCGGCCACCATCTCTTTGACCAGTTGCTCTCTGGCAGGTGCTACAGGTCATTGAAAGCAAGGACATGAATGTTTCTCCCAGTTCAGTGTGTAGTAAAAACAAAACAGGCATTTTTATCTGTACTTATAGGGAATTACACTACAGAGCTATCTTAGATAATGCTGAGAGTTAGAAACAAAGTGAAAAAAGGGGCTTTTCTTCACACTTCACTGAGAAGTTGTGTGCTGTGTATTGTATGTGGAGAAATTGAAGAGGAAAGAAAAAGAAGAATTTCTAAGCAGAAAAGAAAATTAACAATATCCGTCCTGTTTTACCAAAGGGAAAAAAAAAAACATTTTTTTCAAATAAGACCATGCAAGAAAGAAAGGCAGAGAAGGAAAAGTTTTTTCAAACAATAAAATAAAAGAAAAGAGATGTTTTAAAGTTAGAGGTATTAATAATTTCTCTTACCCACCAGCTTGGCTTGGAGGAGGTCAGGAAAAAGACTGACAGAGGAAATGGGTTTCACCTTTATAACCTGTATAAGCTTGTGGTTTAGTACCCGACCACCGTTCTAACAGGCTGGTCTGTTCTGACTGGCTCACGCAGGGTAGAGGTGGAACAACTCAGAGTTATAACAGTACATTAGACAGTTCTGTAAAAAAACACTATGAAGTTATATTTCCATTCTCAAAATAACAGAGAAAATATATATGTATAAAAATGGTCTCACACTTATCTTCTCTCCACCCCCCCCCCCCCCCCCCCACATTCTGCAGTACAACACCTGTGGTTTCCAGCTAATTTGGTAGTGGGTTGATTTACACAATAACTCTAGACTTTAATTTAAAAAGTTGGCAGCAGGGAATTAATGTCCTTTCCATGACTGCATTTCTGTTCTTGTGATTAGTTTTTAAAACAGTTAAATAAGCATTACTGCAATGTGTAATTCTGACTCCAATAAATTCATTCACATAAAAACTGAAGCAAATCTTGATAAGACACTTTCAAGGCGGCGACACTGGAGACGTGGGACGTGGAGCTGGCAGCGACACTGGAGGCGTGGACCTTGGTGCAGGAGGTGATGAACCAGATGTGGACTGTGGAGCAGGAGGTGAAACTGGGGAACCAGAGGGTTGAATCCCGACACCTTGGACACAGCTGGACTTGGGGCTAGATGACAGATTGATGCCAAAAAGGGCTGCTATGTCCTCTCTGGCCTCTGCCAATAAGTCAGTCAGCCAGGCTGTTCCAGACACCAGGGGTGAACAGCCACAAACTTCCTGGCTGCTGCCATCTGTGCATGGACAAGGTAGGGATTGGCCATACAGGAGAGATTTCACAAACACACAGGCTGGTTGTCAGCGTCACTTTATAAAAAGAAACTTAATATTAGAAGCACAAATGTTTTTTTTTCATTGATATTTCCAGAAACGAGAAGATATTTTTGTTCTGTTTTGTGGTCAGCTACATTTCAAAGGATAAAGTTAGAAATGTACAGTACTGCAGCAGGTGTACTTTCATGGTGTATTTTCTCCTCTGGCTGCACCGCGATCAAGCCTTTGCTTCTCCTGCATCTTTGCGTTTTCAGAAATCTTGCATTTGCGCTTGAAAAATACAGCCTGTAATTACAAAGTACAAACAGGGTGTATAAAAACTGTTTGGACATAAGTGTGTCATTATAAGTAGATGATAATAGTCAAACCAAATGAAAGAATAGGTGAGTTTCCATTACACCTAGAATTGCACAAAAAGTAAATATGACAATAAAAAAAACCTAATGGCAATACCTGCATTTCGAACAAAGTCTCAAATATTGCTAAAAAGTTTTTACACTCTCAGGAGGTGTTTCTCAGACGTTTCGATAAAATAACACATCACCAAAGTGTAATGAAACACTTCTGTCGCATTTACGTGTCCCGGATGTGACACGAGGGTCATGACCTGTCATTTCCAGTAAAGATGGCGCGGTGTGGAACAAACAACTGAAAATTTTAGAGTTTTAGAAAATTAAAGGAGGGAGAATAGCTTTGAAAAGCCGTAGCAAATCCTCTGCAGCAAATAGAAAACCCCAAAATAACGCTACGCTGCTACCTTGCATGAGCCGCAGTTCCTGTAAAATCTCATGAGAAGAATGAGATTTTATGAGACTTTAGGCTGATGCACTGAACGCTGTTTAATGAACACACCTGTTGCAATTGCTGTTTTTTGAAACTTAAAAATATCGCTTTCATTTTGCTAAAATATGTAATGGAAACGCAGCTACAGACTGAAGAATACTCTTAAAAAGCCACAAAACAGCTTTGATTTGTCATATTTCTTTTAAACATCTTTCTTCTTGTGTAATTTCCTAAAACATAAAACAAGATAAATGTCTCACCTTGTACAGACCAGCAGTGAGTAAGGCTAGCAACGCCAATCCTCCCAGAGAACATCCTACAATCTCTTTGGTAAAATCTAGTACAGGATACACTTCTACCTCCATCTCAATCTGGTAGATGAGGAGTTTTGATTTAATTAATTATGATTAATTAATTACAGAAATATTAACACCTAAAAAAAAACAACAACAACAACAACAAAAAAAAACCCCAACACATTTTAATTGCGGAACCTTTGTCAGTGCACAATTTCCTGATCAGCCGATTACAGTGATGCACAGCTCAGCTACTAAGCCATATTGGCATATTGGCTATATTAGTGAATATCTGCAAATATTTATATACAAATGCATATGTATACATCTACACATGTAAATGAAGCTAAGATAAAATCACTTTGTCAACAGGTGGGTTGTCATTGGTAACTGCTGAGTGGAAGATGTACTGGTCTCCATCATACTCTAGACTGGTCATGCTGGTTAGGAGAAATCTGGCAGATGGAAGTCCAATCTGTGAGAAATGAAACAAAGGGGTAAAGACATTTAAATTAGTTTTAGTTGTGTTAAGTTTCATATGAGCTGCCTACTGGGATTGTAGTCAGGACCAGTTGCCATTACCATGTCTGATACACATTTACCTGCTCTATCCATGCTGAACTGAGGTTGGCAGAGATTGTATACGTCTTACTCTCCTTTCTTCCCATGAACCTGCTGCACCTAAACACTCTGCACGTGGCTACAGAGCAGTCCTGTGGTGGACACACGCATAGAAAGCAGGACTGAAGTTTACAGTAATGTGCATTTCCTACATTTGAACAGGCAGTTTATAAAACATACTTACCACTAATTTATATTTCTTTATCTGAACAACAGTATCGGTGACAACCGGAAATCTGAAAATAAACTTTGTGTGAAACCGTTTCTGATTTTAACACATTTTACAATGCACAAAGATACATCTGATCTTTTTTAAGATTAGTTCTATATTTCACCTTCAAACTGTTCAAATCCGCCGAAATGTCTCTGTTTCCAAGCTTTACAGGAACCCTGATCACCATGGTAAAGTTAAATGCTCTGATACTATTTGTAACCTGAAAAAATAACGTTTTAGAGTGTAATAAAGTATTAGAGTAATAAAGTATTAGATCTTAAACATAACAGTAAATTTGAACATAGTACTCATACAACGAGATGAAGTAATTTTTCACCTTGATTGATTGTTGGACTGGTTTCTGCAAGTTGTTTGTTTCAAAAATGAAACTGCAGTTGTTGATGGAGCTGAAGAGACATTGTAAACATTAACTAAATATTATATGACATTGCATACGATCCTATTACTTTTGCGTTATATTATTTTAATCATTGACCTTTCAACTGAAACAAAAATGTTGTATTTCACATCGATCTCTTTTTCCTTGTAGAGCTCGCTTGAACAGGAGTGCTGTAGATTTTCACTAAAAGAGACATGTGGAAACATTTGTAAAAAAAATTTTTATTGCAAAAAACCATTTTCACACACAGATGGAGAACAGTACCTGGTGGCATTTGCGATGACAAAGATCTTCCTGCCAAGTTGACTGTTGGCTCCAATCCCATAGGATACGATGAAGACGGCCTGAAAATGACACAAACCAGAGATCAGATGTCTCCTCTTCTGACTCAGCAGTCTGTGTAGCAGTGCAACAAACCGACCTTTGAGTTGCCTTTGAAAACTGGTTTGTCAATAGAGCAGTCTGTCTTTCCTCGAGTTACACCATCTTCACTGTCCAAAGAACTGCACTCAATTCTTCCCTGTAATAAAATAAAAAACATTGATTCAATTCAGCTTTATTTTTATAGTGCCACTTTACAACGATGACATCTCTTCATACTTTACAGACACATCAGTTTGTGATAAGTGCCCTGAAAAACGTCTTGACTTCAACCAATCCTTCATCCTGAGCATGCATGAGGCGACAGTGCATGTGTCCTGAAGAGAGATGAAACAGATTTGATCTGTTTGATTGAGATGTAAACTTCCTGTAGGAGAGCCCAGCTGGGTATGTGAGAGTAATAAGACTGTTGCATGAGTTTTCCTCCCTGTTCTCCACAGAGACGGTCACATCCAGAAGCTCATCAATGCCAACGGTAACTTCTGAGGACCTGAGACTTTGTGAGGATAAATGTATTTTTTATTATTTTGATTTTAAAAAGTACAAGAGACATTTAATGTTCTCGCCAAAGCCTTGGCAAACAACTGTAGCCCAAGTCAGCAGCCAAATCTTTTGTCCCTGACCTCAGTTTTGTAACTACAGTTCAAGTGAGTCAGTCATGTAAACTCTTTGTACTTGCACAGAAATATAAAACTTCACCAAGCACACATGCAAAGTTTGATTTTATTATCTTATCCTCACCTGGTGATGTTAAAGTCCACTTTCAGATTATCAACACATTTCTCATCAGCGTCACAGTTGATCTCAAACCTTGACTGAAAAATAAGATGTTCCACAAATTTGATCAGAAGAAAAAAAAGAACTTTATTTGGGGATTATGATTAATCCTGGACAATGCAGAGCATTACAAGGTCTTCAGATGGACTCAGTTCAAATGGAATTATGCTGACAATGTCAAGGTGTGATGAGTAAGCCAGGACCCAAACGCAGGCCAGAAGAACGCAGGAGGCAGGTGGGATGCAGGATGTTATCTTTTAAGTGAACAGAAGGACAACAAGAATGACTACAACACTGATGGCAACTAATAGGGCAACTAAATGAACTGGCAAACACCTGTAACCATAGGGTATAAATACACACAACTCTAGGACTAATAAGACACAGGTGACGTGAATGAGAAACACCAAACCAGGCAAGCAAATGAGACGGAAATAAAACAGGAAACAATACACAAGGGGAAAGGACCTACAAAATAAAACAGGAAACAATACACAAGGGGAAAGGACCTACAAAATAAAACAGGAAACCAAAACTAAGCATGACAGGACTATGCAACAACAAAACCCTAAAAAAATGTAAAAACAAAATGTCACGGGGTTCTGCTGTTCCCAGTGAGATGGCACAGTTGTGACTTTGTTTGAGGTGATTTATTTGTTTCCTGGGCAATCCACTAACGTGTCGTGCAGCAACATATAGAGTGAAGAATATGTACAATATTTACACTGATCTCACCACTAAATATCTCCAGCTCCAAAAACACACAATGACTTACTACATTCTGATCTGTACTCCTTATACTCCACCCCAACAACGCCAAAATGTAGCATCCTATAAATACCAAGCCCTGCCCAACAGGAACTCCCCAATTACCACGACTAACTGGTTTCTCCTAAATTTCCACAGTAATACATAAACATTCTGAAAATAAGACACATTTATAAACCCTATACATTTCCCACCTTTGAAACATAAAATAACAAAAATAATTTTCTGGTGCAGTGCGGCATTCAGTGGGACACTGGATAGTGATGTCACTGCTGCATTGCGCCATCCTATGCTATTTAAACATAGTAAACCCATCGATACCATTTACCAATTCATCCCCAGCAGACATTGCCGACACCCAAATAAGTTTCCCTCCAGTACCCTGTTCTCATTGTCAGCATATCCACGAGGTGTGCACCCTTAATGGATGTCTTGCTAACAGGTGTAATGTCCAGAATGCTAGGCTACGTAGGACTGCGGGTGTAACTCTGGGGATAAAACAATCTGTAAAAGTAGTCAGGTAAGTGGGTGTGGGCGACTGTGACACAAAAAGACAGCTATTTATGGAAATGTTAAGTTAATGAAATGTGTTTACTCACTGGATGAAAGCTTGTTGTTTGAGCCTGCTGGGCGAGAACTGGTTTAAGATTAGTGTCATGAGGTAAACCATTAAAGGTGAATCTAAGCTCGTTCATGCATGGATTGTGAAAATCTTCTGGACAAGCCTGCAACATGAAAGGAAAAAACATTTTAAATACACAATTTTATGAACAAAAGGCAAAAAACTTCAATCTGGATTAATTTGAATCATGTCTCATAATGTCCCACTTCGATAAAAATTTTTTACACTGCTGCATATTTTGCTGCGTAAATCAACAAGAAGTGATCCAGTGTCCTCTTGCTGTTTCTCACTAATGTAAGCTCGGTTGTTCCCAGTAGCATCCAGTGTAAAAGTGTAATTAATGTGTGCTCGAGCTGAAACCGAAGCGAATTGTTCTTATAAGGAAATGCAAACATATGTTCCTCAGTGACTGAAAATTGAAAAGAAGGAAGAACCTGCATTTAGTGCAACTGGCGCTGCATTTAGTCACATGTTGTATATATTGTAAATTTCTAAATTTCCATATTCTATATTGCAAATTTTACTTGATAGTTTTATTTATCTTTTATCTTTGTAAAAGTGTACATATTCCAGATTGCTTTATGGATAGTACCTATTCTATTTTATTATTAATATTTACTTTTTTTTTCTCTTACCTACTATTGCTGTTCTATTTCTTCCTCTATTGCTGTTCTGAGCTACTGTGACAACAGAATTTCCCTTGTGGATGAATAAAGTCTGTCTAAGTCTAAGTCTAAGTCTATTCACTTCAGAGTGTCTGCTCATAGTAAAACCGATTTCAGCTTTGCTCTCCAATGGATTTGAGCAGTTCACATTTTGTGAAATGATTTCATTTATGTTGAAAGACACAATTGCTTCCACCATCACTATAGGCCTTGATCTAGAAATGAAATGATAATAACCCACATTTGATCATCTTTTGACTTTGTGATCAGTAATAATCAATATGAATTAAAAACTTTGTTGTTCTTGATCAATATCACTACCAAGAAAAGTCATAAAGCTACCATAATTTGTGCTATAACTCACCTCAGTAAAACAACTGTACCCTTTGAACCCACCGCTAAGTCAGTTTTGGAGTTTTTGCCACCACCATGGAGTAACCTGAAATTTGATGTTCATGCAATGAAAAGCATTGGTGAAAACCTTAATTGATTGTTTTCGTTTTAGGTCCCTATGCATTTCTTCCCTGAAACAATATTTCTGTGAGAGAGCTGTGCAGTTGTGCATATAGAAAATGACATTTTTTTTGTTTATGTTTAGTTATGCTTTTTTTTTTTACTGTAGAATTCTCACCAAGAAAACTATGAGGCTCCACCGTCATGAGCTCATTTGATACTGTTTGTCCCGTGTATCGCTTGTAGCGTCCCCTCCACAGATTAGCACCAAAAATAGCCATCTGGATTCATGTAATTTGGGCAGAAATGTGTTTGGGAAAATTCAAATTTAGATGCATCCTCCATTTAAAAGCTTTTTCTTATCACTTTATACACATATTATCTGGTTAACATCCAGTGATTTTACCCCAGTCACGTAAGCTGCTCTTAATTCCACTTGAGACATTGTCAGTGTCTCTCCACTTGGTTGTGATCCTGTCATAGCAAAGTTATTTGATGTTACACAAGGCCATACACTGCATGTCATTTTAATGAACATTTTTACAAAAGGCTTTTATATTGTAAGTTCATAGAGTCGTACAACACACATTTCTGTGTTCTGTTTACCGACTAACAAAGTAGCTTTAAGAAACCCCGACTCACGGTAACAACTTGGTTACTTCTCACCTTTAATTCAAAGAGATAATTGAAAAAAATATTTTGAAAGTATTTGTAATTTACTGTTTGCATGCAGATCAATTACAGGAATTTTAGCTAAAAATGGCACCACTGTACCTTCAATAGAAGAAATTTTGTCTTGCAAATTCTTTTGAATCTTGTCAAGCACCTCAAAGGTCTCCACTTCAAAAACGTGTTTTTTGGGGGGTTTAGATGCAATGTCCCTCAGTCCATTTAATGCTCTATAGTTTCTAAATGCTTCCCCTACCTGTTGATGTAAAAGAAAAGTGTATAATGTACTTCAAAGCTTAAATTTGAAGCTGCCATCTGGAAATAGGACGTAAACATTGTTACAGCCTATAAAGCATCAATTTTGGTCATATTGGCTAATATAAATCCAATATTTGATTTATATTTAAAATGGCCAAAATGATCATATAACTGGCAGGTAATACTATCTTTGGGTGTTTGTACAATATTGGTGGATACTCTGAGTAATTCGATTAGCTATCCAGTCAAGTGTGTTCAAGTTGTGTCAAACTATTTGCACTTGATTCTAAATGTAATTTAAGAGTGTGACTGAAACACACTTCCAAATTAGAAAGGTTAAGTGGTAGAAGTTATATAGGTTACAGGACTTAAATCTCTTTTGTAGCACATCAGATATATCCATATTAGCACAATTTACCCCAATAGCAAATCAAGCAATTTGCTACTTTGGATTCAGCTTTGCGTATTGCTTCATGTAAGTAGTTATGGTTATTAGATTCTCCATCTGTAATGAGTATCAGAATTTTCTTCACTTTTGACCTGCAACCTCTGGATGGTGAGAAGACATTATCCCTGGATAAAGAACACAAAAAGGTTTTTAACTTTCAGGAAAGGTTTTTGTAATTTACATAAGAATATGTATATAAGGAAAAAATACATAAGGAAAATAATAGGTGTTTTCTTTGAATCTAAAATATAATCTTACACATCTTTAGTCGTATTTCTTCATGCAAATGCTTAGCATTGAGTTAATGTAAGATTTCTAAGTGACATTGAAAAATTTGGAAACTGATGTTAAAAAAAACCCCCAAATATCTGGTGAAATACTTTCCATGTCATTGAATGGGTCTTCTTGCCCTTTTTGAATATACATGTTAAAAAAATTAACTCTTATGATATCCAAGGACATAATGTAGGAACAGGGAGAATAAAAAATGAACCTCTAATAGGGGTAAAAAGTCTAAAATGTTGATGGAAAAAAAGCATAAATAATTCTGTCAAACAAGCATGAACTTACATATCAACCGATTGACCAAGAGGGAAAAGCCTCAAAAATTAAATTTTATTTGTTGAAACTTTTTCAATCTGAAGAGAAAAGACTGTTCAGTTTGTTCTGATATATTTTCAGCATGATATTATACCATTCATTATTGATCAGGATCATTAGGACACTTACACAACATGATCAATGGCCGCAGCAGTGGAAGTCCATCCTCTGGACTGGTCAATTCTGTCAATTTGAGCTCGCCAATTGTCAGCATCAAATGTATTAAAGTAGTTATGGACTCTGGGGTATGTGGAGAACTGGGCGATGGCAAACTGAAACTACAAAAGAGAAGATATGGAATTAATATGAGTTAAATGTGTATTTCCTAAATTATCCCTCAAAAATACTGTAAAAAAAATACAATCCCACAAAGACATGGTGGTATTAAGAAGATGTTAACTTTCAGTTAAAATTTTACATTATTATATTAAATTCATTATACAATTGAGTAAATCGCGACTGGCTGGTACAGAAACATAATCTCTCTCAATAAAGTAATACAATTTTATAAATTGTCAGAATATAAGTTCATAATTTGTTCTTCTGGATACAGCAGATACATCTGATGATACATTTTGTGTTATTCATCATTCATTCTCTTTTCCGCTTTTTCCAGTTTAGGGTCACAGGGAAGCTGGGCTTGTCCCAGCCATTAGCGTGTGAAAAGTTTATTGTGGGACACACACAGTGTAGACAAATAAATACTTCTTAGGAGCATGTAGAATGATCAAACAATGATAATTTGCTTTCTTTGGATGTTGGGAAACAGCTGGAGTCCCTGTAGATGCGTGCAAACTTCACATAAAAAAGACCACCGATCAAACCCCTCCTTAACCGAAGCTCAAACCAGTCACCTTCTTGTGAGGCCACTTTGCTAACTACCACACCATCATGCAGTCCTGTTTTATTTCTGTCGAATGAATCATGAAAGTCTTACTTGTGTCTCTTTTCCCAGAAGTGACATGGGTTCCACATTCTGTTAAAAAGAGACACGCATGGCGCAGCAACCTGACATATTGGTGTCCTAATGAGGACCATGAGAAGAAAGGATATCACGCTTCATATGAGACAGTTAATCTTTAACTTTGCTGTTATAATACTTAACAAAAAGATGTTTGTAGAATCATTTTAATGCGCAATTATCTACTGGACATAAATGAAGGCCACATATCAATGTTATTTATCAAGTTGGAACATTTAAAAGTTTATTTGAAAACACACTGTTTTTTTCCACAAATGTGTTTAAGAAGAGTGTTCTTGCTGAACCCACTGCTGGATCTAAATGGACGATCGAGTTGATTACCTTACTGATCACCTGTTTTTCTTCCCACTGAGCAAACCACTTCGTCACCCAGGTGAGAAAGGGTGCTGACACACTGCAGATTTTACACAAGACAGCACAACTTGCTGACAGTTGCTGCCCGAAACAAAAGGTTAAACAAGAGAAACTCTTCTCACTCAACAGAAAAAAGCCTCTAAAGAGCCTAAAAAACATATGGATCGAAGAAAACTCCAGCATTAAAAACAGACCATTCATAAAGTGAGAAGGAGTCAGCTCTTGCTCCTTGTGTGGATAAATCCCAAAGATATTATTTCCTCACTTTGTATCAGATGTTTCGTAATTGATTTTTCATTTTTTTGTTTTTTTTCTCGTGTGTGTATGACTGTGAGAAGAGTGTTTTTAAATTTTGTGTTGGCTCTGGCATGAAAAGTGCTTCAGAAAAAAAGTTTAATTTTGATTTGAATTCTGGAAAACTCTTTTGACCATCAAAATTGACCCCTGATATTGCAGTCAGATATAAATTTAAATTAATAAAAGAAAGTTGATGCAAACATTTGAAAAAGTTAAAAGTAATGTAACATGTTGTAGATGCTTAAGAAAAACTGGAGCTCTTAAAGTATTTAAAATAGCACTTTAAGTTAAACCCTTTTAATGCATAATGATCACTAAAGTGGACACCTATTTAGAAGTTTTTTCTTGCATATTCATGAATGAGGATGTTATATTTGTAAATGAATCACTTTAGTGTGTAATCCAATACATTACTATTTGCTGAAGAATAAACATATGATGTAACTGAATATAAATGCATACATTGTAATTACACAAAATATTTACATAATGTAATTATGATTATATGATATTTTATATTATATAAAACCAGAACATTTTTTAATAAAAAAAACTACACATTTTTAGTGAAAATCTACTACTGTTTTTTTTTGTTTGTTTGTTTTGTTTTTTTTGGTCTTGTCCAGCATTTAAGCAAGCAGACTGATGTTCTAGATGCTGTGTTCTGCTGAGCAAATTTATTTTGCCAAGGGGAACTTTTATAGATGTAATGATCCCCTTGTATTTCTTGATTCTTATTTTATTTTTCTATTTGCTTTGGATAATAGCTTGTATTACAGAGTTTATGCTGCTGGACCTGACTGGAAAGGACAGGAAAGGGGCAGTATATATATATATATATATATATATATATATATATATATACATACATACATATACATATACATACACATACATACATACATATACATACACACACATACCCACCCACACACATAAATTTATACATCCACACAAGCCAACTCTAGATTCATGGTCCCTGTGGAGAACAAAACCATTGACAATCAGGAGGACCAGAAACTAGCAAGTTAAATGAAAAAGACAGAAAGAGAGCTACCTGCTGTTAATGAATAAACTTGCTGGATGACTCAGTGACTGTGACACATGCAGAACATTCATGCAGAACATTTACAGTGGAATGTGTTCAGAGAAGAGTGATCATGCCAATGTGACCCCGCCCGCTTAGGGCTAGAGGCAGGCCAGGAGAACCCAGAAACAGTGAAATACTGTTTTAAAATGTACTTGTTTTTTTTTTTAAATAATGCATATAATAATGCATGCCTGAAAGGGTTAAGGTCAGTTCAATCTTAGCCACAGATATTTTCTTTTTCTTCTATTCAGTCACTTTGCATTTGAAATATAAATAAATATATACAATAACCAATTCTGCTTTCAATGAGAGTACTCAAAGTTTAGATTATATTTGTGGAAAAGAAAAAGTTAACCTCAGTAATGAGCTAATAATTGTAAATGGTGGCAGGAGTCCTGGACTGCACTCAGAGGTGTTAAAGTTTTAACCTGGATCTGTATTGTTTACATTTCTTAATTTCTACATACATATTTTTACTTATACATGGGTGTGTAATTACTCATTTCCAATTACCTATTGATCATCCCATAGGAGACACTGCTCATCATTTCTACATCAGTAAGCAATGCATTCTGGGTAATGACAACACACATTTCAGACGGTCTTGAGTCCAAAGAATAAATTGGCTAAATGTGTGCCATTCTGTATTTAAACCTGAATGCATTGACAACGAGAAGACTAATGAAGAAATCACTCAAATACAACTGAAGATTGATCAGATAGATTAATAGTTGGTGGAAAAAAAACTGCAGTTTCTGCAGCATCTTCTTGCCAATACAAACTTATAACAGACAAGTTTTTCTCAGTGAGCTCCATTTTGTGTCAGCTGCTGTTGAGAACAAGCATCCACATCAAATGTATTCTGTACTCATTCTATTATAACTTACTGAGCATTATAAATAGCACAGTTACATTTGATTGTGTCAACAGATAATGACGCATTAACGTTTAAGGCATTTGCCTCAGACTGCGAAACAAGACTGACGATCCCGTTTTCCCGGCTGTTTATCTGTATTAATAATCGACACTCCACCAATATGTCTGACTTGCTGTCATCTGTTTGAGTTGCGTTGGTTGTCATTTAAAAAAAAACTAAACACTTACAGATGGCAGTGCTAAATGAACCGATAGGTTGTCAGGGTCCTTGAAGGATTGAATTTATTGGTTCACAATCAGAGGGGGGGTATTTACATCCCAGTGGAAAGATATTCTGGTCTTCATTTCTTTTCTCCGACATTTCCCCTCACAATTTTCATTAGATAGCCTGAGTCATTTAGATGCATTGTGGAAAAAAAAAACAAAAGCTGTTTAGGTGGCATTTATTTTCAGCCTTTATTAAGAGCCAGCAGCAGGGCAATTTTATTTCTATAGCATATTTCATGCACAAAACAAGCTAAAACATTAAAAGCATTACGGATGGTTGAAAGAAAGTATTAAAAAGTA
>NC_136630.1:17500276-17502776 GCF_933228915.1 Telmatherina bonti | reverse complement strand
GTTATAAGGTCCAAAGGACTGGTCTACACTGTGTGGTCTGATCATGTTCCAAAAGAGAGTTAGACTTGGACTGGTGTGTATTAATAATCCTGGATGGAGTAATGGACATTGTAAAGGTGTTATGAACTGAGACATGACCTAATAATGAATTCTTTTATGTATTCATTCATTCAGTTTCCAAAAACATTTAATCCAAATCACGGTCACAGGGGGTCTGAAGCACATTTTATCAACCATCAGGGGCCAACACAGAGACAAAAGGTGCATAGTAATGATCCAAGTTTCAAAACACGTCTCCAAAACTGAACTAACAGACGAGTCAGTTGCACAACTACGGTACCTACTGAAAAATACCCAAGCTGAGCTTGCATCATGAAGTATTGTAAAATGCAAACTCCTTTTACTTAAAGACAAATAAATAAAACTTTAACAAGCACACATGCAAAGTTGGACTTTTTAAAAAAAAAATTCTACTTACCTGGTGAAGTTGAGGTCCACTTTCAAATTATCAACGCATTCTTCATCAGCACCACAGTTGATTTCAAATCTCAGCTGTGAAAAATAAGATGTGACACACATTAGATCTGATGGTGATATTAGACTGACACTGTTTAGGATTATAAGGAATCCTGAACATCTTGGTCCGAGCAGCGTGATGCTCTTCAGCTGGTTTCATGTGAAATCTTCAGGCTGAAAGTGGAGTTCAGAAAACGTACTGACAAAACACACAGCTGTTTATGGAGATGTTCCCGTTAACGAAGTGTGTTTAAAGGTTACTTACTGGATGAGATGTTGTTGTTTGAGCCTGTGGGGCAAGAACTGGCTTCAGATTTTTCCTAGAAGGTAAACCATTAAAGGTGAAACTGAGCTTATTCTCCAACTGCGTGTGAATATCTTCTGGACAAGCCTGAAAAAGGAAAGGAAAATTTTTATTAAAGTAAGTTCTTCCAAAAAAGAAAATGCTTAATTTTCATATTAAATCTATTGAATTTTAATTAATGGGCTCCACCTTTATAAAAAATTTCACATTGCTGCACTTTTGACCTCTTAAATCAACAAGAAGTGATCCAGTTTCCTCTCGTTGTTTCTCACCGATGTAAGCTCGGTTGTTTGGGATTTTCCTCGTAACATCCAGTGTAAAAGTGTAATTGATCTGCGCTCGAGCTGAAACAGACCAGAACTTGCTTAGTGGAGAAATGTACACAGATTCAAGCATGTCAATGAATACAAATTGAAAAGAAGGAAGAACCTGTTTTCACTTCAGAGTGTCTGCTGATAGTAAAACAGATGTCAGCTTTGTTCTCCAGTGGTTTTGAGCAGTCCACATTTTGAGTTGGAATTTCATTTATGTTAAAAGACACAGATGATTCCACCATCACTAAAGGCCTTGATCTGGAAATAAAATGATAATAACCCACATTTTAACGTCTTTTGACTTTGTGAACAATAACAAATGAGAATAAAAATTGATATCTGGTTTGTTCTTGACCAATATAATCATTATCAAGAAAAAATAAATAAAACTAACATAAATTGTGCACACCCATGCTAAAACTCACCTCAGTAAAACAACTGCACCCTTTGAACCCACCGCTAAGTCAGGCAGACCATCACCACTCTGATCGAAACTCAACTGACTGATCGACGTGCCAAAATACTTCAGTCCTGACTGAACCTCAGAGGCAGCAATTCTCTGTGTAATGGAAGAATTTTAATTAACAGAAAATTTATTTAATTTTTTTATTTGCTTTTGCAGCTGCTAACCTGTGAGTAAGTAGGATTGATTCTTTGACCTCCTTCAGCATGGAATATGTAGATGCTGCCTTGACCATCGTTCTCCAAAGGTGCTCCAACTGCCAAATCACTAAATCCATCTTTGTTCAGATCAGGCAGAACAGCAAGAGAAGAGCCAAACCTTCCTCTGTCAGATGCAGCTCCTTTTAGGACTGATGGAGACTCAAAATGACAGTCCACATTCTGGTGAACAGTTAAAGATGAGAGGAAGCTCATTAATTAGGAAAAATATAACAAATGTAATGACTTCACGGCTATAGAAGTAGCTGATAATTACCAAATGGGTTAAAGTGCAAACATAAACTCGTCCTTCTCTGTCAGAGTCCTTGTACATGGGAGCAGATATGATGATGAGATCAGTGTAGCTGTCAAGATTCACGTCCATGGCACAAACCTCCATGGATACTCCAAAGTATCCACCAATCTGGAACTGTGAAAGAAATAACCATTTAAAAGATATATATTTTAAGCTGTTCAAGGTCTTACAGTACAGTTTTGGTGGTAAATACACACCGACCACTGTTCTGGCTCAAGCTTTTGCTTGTCTTTTTCTCTAAAAGTCACTATCGCAACTTCTCTGTGTTGATATCTTGGAGCACCAATAACGGTTAGTTGGCCGTCCGCAGTTTTAGCCACCGCCATGGAGTAACCTGAAATTGAAGACATCAATGCACATCTCAGTTCAGCAAAATCTTATGTATATCAT